>NW_026512127.1:0-81267 GCF_027579735.1 Bombina bombina
CTTCTGCCGGATGGAGGACCACATCGCCCGGATTGGATGAAGATTTCGGCCCGGCTGGGTGAAGACGGCTCAAGGTAGGGTGATCTTCAGGGGGCTAGTGTTAGGTTTTTTTAAGGGGGGTTGGGGTGGGTTTTATTATTGTATTTTTTTTTTACAGGTAAAAGAGCTGATTACTTTGGAGCAATGCCCCGCAAAAAGCCCTTTTAAGGACTGGTAAAAGAGCTGATTACTTTGGGGCAATGCCCCGCAAAAAGCCCTTTTAAGGGCTGTTTGTAATTTAGTATAGGGTAGGGAATTTTATTATTTTGGGGGGCTTTTTATTTTATTAGGGGGATTAGATTAGGTGTAATTAGTTTAAAATATTGTAATTTCTTTTTTTATTCTCGTAATTTAGTTTATTTTATTTAATTGTAATTAGTTTAATTTAATTTAGGTAATTAATTTAATTATAGAGTAGTGTTAGGTGTAATTGTAACTTAGGTTAGGGTTTATTTTACATGTATATTTGTATTTATTTTATCTAGATAGTTATTAAATAGTTAATAACCATTTAATAACAATTGTACCTAGTTAAAATAAATACAAAGTTGCCTGTAAAATAAAAATAAATCCTATAATAGCAATAATGTAACTATTAGTTATATTGTAGCTATATTAGGGTTTATTTTATAGGTAAGTATTTAGTTTTAAATAGGAATAATTTATTAAATTATAGTAATTTTATTTATATTTATTAAAAATAGATTTAAGTTAGGGGGGTGTTAGGGTTAGGGTTAGACTTAGGTTTAGGGGTTAATACATTAATATAGTAGCGGCGACATGGGGGGCGGCAGATTAGGGGTTAATAATTGTAGGTAGGTGGCGGCGACATTGGGGGCCGCAGATTAGGGGTTAATATATATAATGTAGGTGGCGGCAGTGTTAGGGGCAGCAGATTAGGGGTTCATAGCATAGGTATAATGTAGCTGGCGGCGGTGTCCGGAGCAGCAGATTAGGGGTTAATAATATAATCTAGGTGGCGAGGATGTCGAGGGCAGCAGATTAGGGGTTAATAAGTATAAGGTTAGGGGTGTTTAGACTTTGGGTTCATGTAAGGGTGTTAGGTGTAGACTTAGAAAGTATTTCCCATAGGAAACAATGGGGCTGCATTAGAAGCTGGACGCTGCTTTTTTGCAGGTGTTATTTTTTTTTTCAGCCGTCTCAGTCCCATGGGGAAATCCTATGGGGAAATCGTGCACAAGCACGTTTTAGCCAGTTTACCGCTAACGTAAGCAGCGATGGTATTACTGTGAGAAGTGGAGCTAAATTTGCTCAACGCTCACTTTTCTGAGTCTAACGCAGCCATTCAGAAAACTTGTAATACCAGCGTTGTTTAAAGTCAGCGCTGGATAAAAAGGCTCGTTAGCAACGCACGGCTTTACAAAAAAAACTAGTAATCTAGCAGTTCGTAAATGTTCCTTTAATCTCACATACACATTATAAAGTCTGTGTTTGGTATGTAAATGTCCCTTTAATCTCACATACACATTATAAAGTTCATGTTTGGTATGTAAATGTCCCTTTAATCTCACATACACATTATAAAGTCTGTGTTTGGTATGTAAATGTCCCTTTAATCTCACATACACATTATAAAGTCTGTGTTTGGTATGTAAATGTCCCTTTAATACACATACACATTATAAAGTCTGTGTTTTGTATGTAAATATCCCTTTAATCTCACATACACATTATAAAGTCTGTGTTTGGTATGTAAATGTCCCTTTAATACACATACACATTATAAAGTCTGTGTTTTGTATGTAAATGTCCCTTTAATCTCACATACACATTATAAAGTTTGTGTTTGGTATGTAAATGTCCCTTTAATCTCACATACACATTATAAAGTATGTGTTTGGTATGTAAATGTCCCTTTAATCTCACATACACATTATAAAGTCTGTGTTTGGTATGTAAATGTCCCTTTAATCTCACATACACATTATAAAGTCTGTGTTTGGTATGTAAATGTCCCTTTAATCTCACATACACATTATAAAGTATGTGTTTTGTATGTAAATATCCCTTTAATCTCACATACACTTTATAAAGTCTGTTGTTTGGTATGTAAATGTCCCTTTAATCTCACATACACATTATAAAGTATGTGTTTTGTATGTAAATATCCCTTTAATCTCACATACACATTATAAAGTCTGTTGTTTGGTATGTAAATGTCCCTTTAATCTCACATACACATTATAAAGTATGTGTTTTGTATGTAAATATCCCTTTAATCTCACATACACATTATAAAGTCTGTTGTTTGGTATGTAAATATCCCTTTAATCTCACATACACATTATAAAGTCTGTGTTTGGTATGTAAATGTCACTTTAATCTCACATACACATTATAAAGTCTGTGTTTGGTATGTAAATGTCCCTTTAATCTCACATACACATTATAAAGTCTGTGTTTGGTATGTAAATGTCCCTTTAATCTCACATACACATTATAAAGTATGTGTTTTGTATGTAAATATCCCTTTAATCTCACATACACATTATAAAGTCTGTTGTTTGGTATGTCAATATCCCTTTAATCTCACATACACATTATAAAGTCTGTTGTTTGGTATGTAAATGTCCCTTTAATATCACATACACATTATAAAGTCTGTGTTTTGTATGTGAATATCCCTTTAATCTCACATACACATTATAAAGTCTGATGTTTGGTATGTAAATGTCCCTTTAATCTCAAATACACATTATAAAGTTTGTGTTGGGTATTTAAATGTCCCTTTAATCTCACATACACATTATAAAGTCTGTGTTTTGTATGTAAATATCCCTTTAATCTCACATACACATTATAAAGTCTGTGTTTGGTATGTAAATGTCCCTTTAATCTCACATACACATTATAAAGTCTGTGTTTGGTATGCAAATGTCCCTTTAATCTCACATACACATTATAAAGTCTATGTTTGGTATGTAAATGTCCCTTTAATCTCACATACACATTATAAAGTATGTTGTTTGGTATGTAAATGTCCCTTTAATCTCACATGCACATTATAAAGTCTGTGTTTGGTATGTAAATGTCCCTTTAATGTCACATTATAAAGTATGTGTTTGGTATGTAAATGCCCCTTTAATCTCTCATACACATGATAAAGTTTGTGTTTGGTATGTAAATGTCCCTTTAATCTCACATACACATTATAAAGTCTGTGTTTGGTATGTAAATGTCCCTTTAATCTCACATACACATTATAAAGTCTGTGTTTGGTATGTAAATGTCCCTTTAATCTCACATACACATTATAAAGTCTGTTGTTTGGTATGTAAATGTCCCTTTAATCTCACATGCACATTAAAAAGTCCGTGTTTGGTATGTAAATGTCCCTTTAATCTCACATTATAAAGTATGTGTTTGGTATGCAAATGTCCCTTTAATCTCACATTATAAAGTCTGTGTTTGGTATGTAAATATCCCTTTAATCTCACATACACATTTATAAAGTCTGTGTTTGGTATGTAAATGTCCCTTTAATCTCACATACACATTAAAAAAGTCTGTGTTTGGTATGTAAATGTCCCTTTAATCTCACATACACATTATAAAGTATGTGTTTGGTATGTAAATGTCCCTTTAATCTCACATACAGACTATAAAGTCTGCGTTCAGTATGTAAATGTCCCTTTAATCTCACATGCACATTATAAAGTCTGTTGTTTGGTATGTAAATGTCCCTTTAATCTCACATACACATTATAAAGTCTGTGTTTGGCATGTAAATGTCCCTTTAATCTCACATACACATTATAAAGTATGTGTTTGGTATGTAAATGTCCCTTTAATCTCACATACAGATTATGAAGTCTGTGTTTGGTACGTAAATGTCCCTTTAATCTCACATGCACATTATAAAGTCTGTTGTTTGGTATGTAAATGTCCCTTTAATCTCACATACACATTATAAAGTCTGTTGTTTGGTATGTAAATGTCCCTTTAATCTCACATACACATTATAAAGTCTGTGTTTGGTATGTAAATGTCCCTTTAATCTCACATACACATTATAAAGTCTGTGTTTGGTATGTAAATGTCCCTTTAATCTCACATACACATTATAAAGTATGTGTTTGGTATGTAAATGTCCCTTTAATCTCACATACACATTATAAAGTTTATGTTTTGTATGTAAATGTCCCTTTAATCTCACATTATAAAGTCTGTGTTTGGTATGTAAATATCCCTTTAATCTCACATACACATTTATAAAGTCTGTGTTTGGTATGTAAATGTCCCTTTAATCTCACATACACATTAAAAAAGTCTGTGTTTGGTATGTAAATGTCCCTTTAATCTCACATACACATTATAAAGTATGTGTTTTGTATATAAATGTCCCTTTAATCTCACATACAGATTATAAAGTCTGCGTTCAGTATGTAAATGTCCCTTTAATCTCACATGCACATTATAAAGTCTGTTGTTTTGTATGTAAATGTCCCTTTAATCAAACATACACATTATAAAGTCTGTGTTTGGTATGTAAATGTCCCTTTAATCTCACATACACATTGCAAAGTCTGTGTTTGGTATGTAAATGTCCCTTTAATCTCACATACACATTATAAAGTCTGTTGTTTGGTATGTAAATGTCCCTTTAATCTCACATACACATTATAAAGTCTGTTGTTTGGTATGTAAATGTCCCTTTAATCTCACATACACATTATAAAGTCTGTGTTTTGTATGTAAATATCCCTTTAATCTCACATACACATTATAAAGTCTGTTGTTTGGTATGTAAATGTCCCTTTAATCTCACATACACATTATAAAGTATGTGTTTGGTATGTAAATGTCCCTTTAATCTCACATACACATTATAAAGTCTGTGTTGGGTATGTAAATGTCCCTTTAATCTCACATACACATTATAAAGTCTGTGTTGGGTATGTAAATGTCCCTTTAATCTCACATACACATTATAAAGTCTGTGTTTGGTATGTAAATGTCCCTTTAATCTCACATACACATTATAAAGTCTGTGTTTGGTATGTAAATGTCCCTTTAATCTCACATACACATTATAAAGTCTGTGTTTGGTATGTAAATGTCCCTTTAATCTCACATACACATTATAAAGTCTTTGTTTGGTATGTAAATGTCCCTTTAATCTCACATACACATTATAAAGTCTGTGTTTGGTATGTAAATGTCCCTTTAATCTCACATACACATTATAAAGTCTGTGTTTGGTATGTAAATGTCTCTTTAATCTCACATACACATTATAAAGTCTGTGTTTGGTATGTAAATGTCCCTTTAATCTCACATACACATTATAAAGTCTGTCGCCTAGATTACGAGTTTTGCATTAGAGGCTGTGCGGTGCTAACGAGCAGTTTTCACTCACCGCTCACTTACCTGCAGCGCTGGTATAACGAGTTTTCAGAAACCCGTTATTAATAGACAAAAAGTGAGCGTTGAGTAAAATTTAGCTCTACATCTCACTGTAATACCAGCGCTGCTTACGGTAACGGTGAGCTGGTGTAACGTGCTCGTGCACGATTTCCCCATAGGAATCAACGGGGAGAGCCGGCTGAAAAAAAAATCTAACTGACAAAAAGCAGCGTAAATCTCAGTAACGCAGCCCCATTGATTCCTACGGGGAAATAAAAGTTATGTTTACACGTAACACCCTAAAATGAACCCCAAGTCTAAACACCCCTAATCATACACTTATTAACCCCTAATCTGCCGCCCCCAACATCGCCGCCACCTACATTATATTATTAAACCCTAATCTGCCGCTCCAGACACCGTCGCCACCTACATTATATTATTAACCCCTAATCTACCGCTCCAGACACCGCCGCCACCTACATTATACTTATAAACCCCTAATCTGCCGCCCCCAAACGTCGCCGCCACTATATTAAAATTATTAACCTCTAAACCTAACCCTAACACCCACTAACTTAAATATAATTTAAATAAATCTAAATAAAATTACAATTATTAACTAAATTATTCCTATTTAAAACTAAATACTTACCTATAAAATAAACCCTAAGCTAGCTACAATATAACTAATAGTTACATTGTATCTAGCTTAGGGTTTATTTTTATTTTACAGGCAAGTTTGTATTTATTTTAACTAGGTAGAATAGTTACTAAATAGTTATTAACTATTTAATAACTACCTAGCTAAAATAAATACAAATTTACCTGTAAAATAAAACCTAACCTAAGTTACACTAACACCTAACACTACACTATAATTAAATAAATTAACTAAATCAAATACAATTACCTAAATTAAATTAAATTAGCTAAAGTACACAAAAAAACACTAAATTACAGAAAATAATAAAGAAAATTACAGATATTTATAATTAGACCTAATCTTATAGCCCTATTAAAAAAAAAGCCCCTCCCCCCAAAATAAAAAAACCCTAGCCTAAACTAAACAACCAATAGCCCTTAAAAGGGCCTTTTGCGGGGCATTGCCCCAAAGTAATCAGCTCTTTTACGTGTAAAAAAAAAATACAAACAACCCCCCCAACAGTAAAACCCACCACCCACACAACCAACCCCCCAAATAAAACCCTATCTAAAAAAACCTAAGCTCCCCATTGCCCTGAAAAGGGCATTCGGATGGGCATTGCCCTTAAAAGGGCAGTTAGCTCTTTTGCCGCCCAAAGTCCCTAACCTAAAAATAAAACTTACCCAATACACCCTTAAAAAAAAACCCAACACTAACCCCCTGAAGATCAACTTACCGGGAGAGTTCTTTATCCAAGCCTGGCGAAGTGGTCCTCCAGACAGGCAGAAGTCTTCATCCAGACGGCATTTTCTATCTTCATCTATGCGGAGTGGGTCCATCTTCAAGACATCCGACGCGGAGCATCCTCTTCATCCGACGATGATGGGGTTTTATTTGGGGGGTTGGTTGTGTGGGTGGTGGGTTTTACTGTTGGGGTGGTTGTTTGTATTTTTTTTACAGGTAAAAGAGCTGATTACTTTGGGGCAATGCCCCGCAAAAGGCAATTTTAAGGGCTATTGGTAGTTTAGTTTAAGCTAGGGTTTTTTGTTTTTTTTTGGGGGGGGGGTATTTTTATTTTAATAGGGGTATTAGATTAGGTACAATTAGTTTAAATTTCTGAAATTTGTTTATTATTTTCTGTAATTTAGTGTGTTTTGTTTTGTGTACTTTAGCTAATTTAATTTGTGTGGGTGGTGGGTTTTACTATTGGGGGGTTGTTTGTATTTTTTTTTACAGGTAAATCAGCGGATTATTTTGGGGCAATGCTGTCAGGGTTTTTTCCCTGTTTTGCTTGCCATGTGCTGCTGGCAGTCATTTTATTCACCTCTCTTGCTGAACTCTGGTGCATTGTGGGGGATTGTGCTGCTCATTTCCTGCAATTCCTTTTATGGCCAGACTAATGTACATCATCCATGTGAGACAGGATGCAGTCTCAAAATTGTGATGTCATCACTTATTATTTAAAGGGCCTCTGTTCAGTATGCTTTGCCTTTGCGTTGTCTCAGACCTGTTTGTGAGAGTTCCTGTGTATTACCTTGCTGTCTGACGTCCTTCCTGGTTCCTGATTCTGGCTCGTCTGACTACTTGCTTTGGCTCCTGACTCGGCTTGTCTGACTACCAGCTCTGGTTTTGACTCCTGGCTTGTTATTTGACTTGTGGACTTTTTATTATTTTTTGCTATTAATAAAGGTGAGATTATTTTTGCACTTCTCGTCTCAGTCTGATTCCTGGCACCCTGACAAATGCCCCGCAAAAGGCCCTTTTAAGGGCTTTTGGTATTTCAGTTTAGGCTTGGGTTTCTTTTTTTTTTAGGGGGGGGGGGTTTATTTTAATAAGGCTATTAGATTAGGTGTAATTAGTTTAAAATTCTGTAATTTGTTTATTATTTTCTGTAATTTAGTGTTTGTTTTTTGTGTACTTTAGCTAATTTAATTTAATTTAGGTAATTGTATTTAATTTAGTTATTTAATTATAGTGTAGTGTTAGGTGAAATTGTAACTTAGGTTAGGTTTCATTTTACAGGTAAATTTGTATTTATTTTAGCTAGGTAGTTAGTAAATAGTTAATAACTATTTAATAACTATTCTACCTAGTTAAAATAAATACAAACGTGCCTGTAAAATAAAAATAAATCCTAAGCTAGATACAATGTAACTATTAGTTATATTGTAGCCAGCTTAGGGTTTATTTTACAGGTAAGTATTTCGTTTTAAATAGGAATGATTTAGTTACTGATAGGAATTTTTAGTTAGATTTCTTTTAATTATATTTAAGTTAGGGGGTGTTAGGGTTAGGGTTAGACTTAGATTTACGGGTTAATAACTTTAATATAGTGGTGGCGACATTGGGGGTGGCAGATTAGGGGTTAATAAATGTAGGTAGGTGGCAGCGATGTTAGGGACGGCAGATTAGGGGTTTATAATAGTGTTTGCGAGGCGGAAGTGTGGCGGTTTAGGGGTTAATATATTTATTATAGTGGCGGCGATGTCCGGTTCGGCAGATTAGGGGTTCAAATTTTTCTTTTAGTGTTTGCGATGTGGGAAGGCCTCGGTTAACGGGTTAATATGTAGTTTATGGGTGTTAGTGTACTTTTTAGCACTTTAGTTAAGAGTTTTATGCTATGGCTTTGTAGTGTAAAACTCTTAACTACTAACTTTAAAATGCGGTACCAGTCTTGTCAGGAGAGTGTCTACCGCTCACTTTTTGGCAGACTCGTAATACCGGCGCTATGCAATTCCCTTTTAAAAGAGGATACGCAATTTACGTAAGTGGATTTGCGGTATTGCCAAGTCTGGCCAAAAAAGTGAACGGTACACCTGTACCTGTAAGACTCGTAATGCCAGCGGGCATTAAAAAGAAGCGTTAGGACCGGCTAACGCTGATTTTTAAGCCTAACGCAAAACTCGTAATCTAGTCATGTGTTTGGTATGTAAATGTACCTTTTTATCTCACATACACTTTATAGTGACTTTGCTTCTTATTTAAGGAAAACATTTTTAGGTGATAATTGCTTTGAATTTTTAGCAAAATTGTGTAAATAAAAATGTGCAGTGTTCATCAGCTAATTAATTATTTTATCCTCATTTACAATCCAGGCATCTTACTTGTTTGTTTTTGATAGTTGATGAGTCATGACAGCATCTTTATTTTTAATAAAATTACTGCACTCGGCAGTATTTTGGAGGTAAAGTTAGTCGGAGTGGGGAGTTTGAAAAACAACGGCACTAAAAAGTGCCTTTACATTGCGGTCAATGGGAACTGTGTGTTCCCAGTAAATATGTGCATGCTCATATACATATATATTTGTGTGCTAATGTGTGTAAATATACATAAATATATATGTATATCAGCATGTACATATATATTTGTTTGCTAATGTGTGTAAATAAACTTTTTAACACAAAAATGTATATGTATATCAGCATGTACATATATATTTGTTTGCTAATGTGTGTAAATAAACTTTTTAACACAAAAATGTATATGTATATCAGCATGTACATATATATTTGTTTGCTAATGTGTGTAAATAAACTTTTTAACACAAAAATGTATATGTATATCAGCATGTACATATATATTTGTTTGCTAATGTGTGTAAATAAACTTTTTAACACAAAAATGTATATGTATATCAGCATGTACATATATATTTGTGTGCTAATGTGTGCAAATACACATAAATATATATGTATATCAGCATGTACATATATATTTGTTTGCTAATGTGTGTAAATAAACTTTTTAACACAAAAATGTATATGTATATCAGCATGTACATATATATTTGTGTGCTAATGTGTGTAAATACACTTATTAACACATAAATATATATGTATATCAGCATGAACATAAATATTTGTGTGCTAATGTGTGTAAATACACTTATTAACACATAAATATATATGTATATCAGCATGTACATATATATTTGTGTGCTAATGTGTGCAAATACACTTATTAACACATAAATAGATATGTATATCAGCATGTACATATATATGTGTGTGCTAATGTGTGTAAATACACTTATTAACACATAAATATATATGTATATCAGCATGTACATATATATTTGTGTGCTAATGTGTGTAAATACACTTATTAACACATAAATATATATGTATACCAGCATGTACATATATATTTGTGTGCTAATGTGTGTAAATACACTTATTAACACATAAATATATATGTATATCAGCATGAACATATATATTTGTGTGCTAATGTGTGTAAATACACTTATTAACACATAAATATATATGTATATCAGCATGTACATATATATTTGTGTGCTAATGTGTGTAAATACACATAAATATATATGTATATCAGCATGTAAATATATATCTGTGTGCTAATGTGTGTAAATACACATAAATATATAAGTATACCAGAATGTACATATATATTTGTGTGCTAATGTGTGTAAATACACTTATTAACACATAAATATATATGTATATCAGCATGAACATATATATGTGTGTGCTAATGTGTGTAAATACACATAAATATATATGTATATCAGCATGAACATATATATTTGTGTGCTAATGTGTGTAAATACACATAAATATATATGTATATCAGCATGTAAATATATATCTGTGTGCTAATGTGTGTAAATACACTTATTAACACATAAATATATATGTATATCAGCATGAACATATATATTTGTGTGCTAATGTGTGTAAATACACTTATTAACACATAAATATATATGTATATCAGCATGAACATATATATTTGTGTGCTAATGTGTGTAAATACACTTATTAACACATAAATATATATGTATATCAGCATGAACATATATATTTGTGTGCTAATGTGTGTAAATACACTTATTAACACATAAATATATATGTATACCAGCATGTACATATATATTTGTGTGCTAATATGTGTAAATACACTTATTAACACATAAATATATATGTATATCAGCATGAACATATATATTTGTGTGCTAATGTGTGTAAATACACATAAATATATATGTATATCAGCATGAACATATATATTTGTGTGCTAATGTGTGTAAATACACATAAATATATATGTATATCAGCATGAACATATATATTTGTGTGCTAATGTGTGTAAATACACTTATTAACACATAAATATATATGTATGTTAGCATGTACATAAATATTTGTGTGCTAATGTGTGTAAATACACTTATTAACACATAAATATATATGTATACCAGCATGTACATATATATGTGTGTGCTAATGTGTGTAAATACACTTATTAACACATAAATATATATGTATGTCAGCATGTACATATATATTTGTGTGCTAATGTGTGTAAATATATGTATATCAGCATGTTCATATATATTTGTGTGCTAATGTATGTAAATACACTTATTAACACATAAATATATATGTATATCAGCATGAACATATATATTTGTGTGCTAATGTGTGTAAATACACTTATTAACACATAAATATATATGTATATCAGCATGTACATATATATGTGTGTGCTAATGTGTGTAAATACACATAAATATATATGTAAACCAGCATGTACATATATATGTGTGTGCTAATGTGTGTAAATACACTTATTAACACATAAATATATATGTATATCAGCATGTACATATATATTTGTGTGCTAATGTGTGTAAATACACTTATTAACACATAAATATTTATGTATATCAGCATGTACATATATATTTGTGTGCTAATGTGTGTAAATACACTTATTAACACATAAATATATATGTATGTCAGCATGTACATAAATATTTGTGTGCTAATGTGTGTAAATACACTTATTAACACATAAATATTTATGTATATCAGCATGTACATATATATTTGTGTGCTAATGTGTGTAAATACACTTATTAACACATAAATATATATGTATATCAGCATGTACATATATATGTGTGTGCTAATGTGTGTAAATACACATAAATATATATGTAAACCAGCATGTACATATATATGTGTGTGCTAATGTGTGTAAATACACTTATTAACACATAAATATATATGTATATCAGCATGAACATATATATTTGTGTGCTAATGTGTGTAAATATACTTATTAACACATAAATATATATGTATATCAGCATGTACATATATATGTGTGTGCTAATGTGTGTAAATACACATAAATATATATGTATATCAGCATGTACATATATATGTGTGTGCTAATGTGTGTAAATACACTTATTAACACATAAATATATATGTATATCAGCATGTACATATATATGTGTGTGCTAATGTGTGTAAATACACATAAATATATATGTAAACCAGCATGTACATATATATGTGTGTGCTAATGTGTGTAAATACACTTATTAACACATAAATATATATGTATATCAGCATGAACATATATATTTGTGTGCTAATGTGTGTAAATACACTTATTAACACATAAATATATATGTATATCAGCATGAACATATATTTGTGTGCTAATGTGTGTAAATACACGTATTAACACATAAATATATATGTATATCAGCATGAACATATATATTTGTGTGCTAATGTGTGTAAATACACTTATTAACACATAAATATATATGTATATCAGCATGAACATATATATTTGTGTGCTAATGTGTGTAAATACACATATTAACACATAAATATATATGTATATCAGCATGAACATATATATTTGTGTGCTAATGTGTGTAAATACACATAAATATATATGTATATCAGCATGAACATATATATTTGTGTGCTAATGTGTGTAAATACACATAAATATATATGTATATCAGCATGTAAATATATATCTGTGTGCTAATGTGTGTAAATACACTTATTAACACATAAATATATATGTATATCAGCATGTACATATATATTTGTGTGCTAATGTGTATAAATACACTTATTAACACATAAATATATATGTATATCAGCATGAACATATATATTTGTGTGCTAATGTGTGTAAATACACTTATTAACACATAAATATATATGTATATCAGCATGAACATATATATTTGTGTGCTAATGTGTGTAAATACACTTATTAACACATAAATATATATGTATACCAGCATGTACATATATATTTGTGTGCTAATATGTGTAAATACACTTATTAACACATAAATATATATGTATATCAGCATGAACATATATATTTGTGTGCTAATGTGTGTAAATACACATAAATATATATGTATATCAGCATGAACATATATATTTGTGTGCTAATGTGTGTAAATACACATAAATATATATGTATATCAGCATGAACATATATATTTGTGTGCTAATGTGTGTAAATACACTTATTAACACATAAATATATATGTATGTCAGCATGTACATAAATATTTGTGTGCTAATGTGTGTAAATACACTTATTAACACATAAATATATATGTATACCAGCATGTACATATATATGTGTGTGCTAATGTGTGTAAATACACTTATTAACACATAAATATATATGTATGTCAGCATGTACATATATATTTGTGTGCTAATGTGTGTAAATATATGTATATCAGCATGTTCATATATATTTGTGTGCTAATGTATGTAAATACACTTATTAACACATAAATATATATGTATATCAGCATGAACATATATATTTGTGTGCTAATGTGTGTAAATACACTTATTAACACATAAATATATATGTATATCAGCATGTACATATATATGTGTGTGCTAATGTGTGTAAATACACATAAATATATATGTAAACCAGCATGTACATATATATGTGTGTGCTAATGTGTGTAAATACACTTATTAACACATAAATATATATGTATATCAGCATGTACATATATATTTGTGTGCTAATGTGTGTAAATACACTTATTAACACATAAATATTTATGTATATCAGCATGTACATATATATTTGTGTGCTAATGTGTGTAAATACACTTATTAACACATAAATATATATGTATGTCAGCATGTACATAAATATTTGTGTGCTAATGTGTGTAAATACACTTATTAACACATAAATATTTATGTATATCAGCATGTACATATATATTTGTGTGCTAATGTGTGTAAATACACTTATTAACACATAAATATATATGTATATCAGCATGTACATATATATGTGTGTGCTAATGTGTGTAAATACACATAAATATATATGTAAACCAGCATGTACATATATATGTGTGTGCTAATGTGTGTAAATACACTTATTAACACATAAATATATATGTATATCAGCATGAACATATATATTTGTGTGCTAATGTGTGTAAATACACTTATTAACACATAAATATATATGTATATCAGCATGTACATATATATGTGTGTGCTAATGTGTGTAAATACACATAAATATATATGTATATCAGCATGTACATATATATGTGTGTGCTAATGTGTGTAAATACACTTATTAACACATAAATATATATGTATATCAGCATGTACATATATATGTGTGTGCTAATGTGTGTAAATACACATAAATATATATGTAAACCAGCATGTACATATATATGTGTGTGCTAATGTGTGTAAATACACATAAATATATATGTATATCAGCATGTACATATATATTTGTGTGCTAATGTGTGTAAATACACTTATTAACACATAAATATATATGTATATCAGCATGAACATATATATTTGTGTGCTAATGTGTGTAAATACACTTATTAACACATAAATATATATGTATATCAGCATGAACATATATTTGTGTGCTAATGTGTGTAAATACACGTATTAACACATAAATATATATGTATATCAGCATGAACATATATATTTGTGTGCTAATGTGTGTAAATACACTTATTAACACATAAATATATATGTATATCAGCATGAACATATATATTTGTGTGCTAATGTGTGTAAATACACATATTAACACATAAATATATATGTATATCAGCATGTACATATATATTTGTGTGCTAATGTGTGTGAATACACATATTAACACATAAATATATATGTATATCAGCATGTACATATATATTTGTGTGCTAATGTGTGTGAATACACTTAAATATATATATATGTATATCAGCATGTACAAATATATTTGTGTGCTAATGTGTGTAAATACACTTATTAACACATAAATATATATGTATATCAGCATGTACATATATATTTGTGTGCTAATGTGTGTAAATACACTTATTAACACATAAATATGTATGTATATCAGCATGTACATATATATCTGTGTGCTAATGTGTGTAAATACACATAAATATATATGTATATCAGCATGTAAATATATATCTGTGTGCTAATGTGTGTAAATACACTTATTAACACATAAATATGTATGTATATCAGCATGTACATATATATCTGTGTGCTAATGTGTGTAAATACACATAAATATATATGTATACCAGCATGTACATATATATGTGTGTGCTAATGTGTGTAAATACACTTATTAACACATAAATATATATGTATATCAGCATGTACATATATATTTGATTGCTGCCATTGCTGGCGCTGAAGTTCTGATACCGTAAGCGATGGCATTAAGGCTCTCGTGCCCTGGTATTACAAAGTGGAGCAATAATATTGCTTTTATGAAAGCGATATATAGCGTTCCACTTGTGATTTAGCCCTTTGTGTTCTATGTCCCTTTAAAAAAAACAATGAGTTAACAAGTTATAGCAATTTTGTTTTCTATTTTATATATTGATAAATCATTTTAATAAGTACATTTCTACCAATGACTAACTTAAATCTAATATAAATCTAGAATGACGATACAGATCTTCCCACCGATGCTGTGACTGAGCCTGAATCTATTACTGAGCTGTCAGCTGTGCATGAGAAGAAGTTCTATTCACGTAAAGGTAATGTGCCCTGTATTACACGAAAGACAACCGAGGAACATCTATTGTTCTGTCTCGCTGAATAGAATCAGATAGAACTCACATACAGAATCTTCTCTAGTTTTCTATTTATTTTCTGCAATCTCTTTTGCACAATCACACACTTGTTTCTGTTACTTTAATGTTCAGATTTTAGAATTATGTGCTTCAAAGTTATAGGTAGTAGTGATGGGGTTAGAGTAGGCTACGGTTAAATATAATGATAGAGATAGGTCTTATAGCTCTAGGTCTTACATGTGGGTAGGGCTAAGGCCTCACCAGAAAACCTGAAAATCTAAATCCCCTAAATCAATATAAGACCCCCCTATAAAATCAGTCTCCCACCTCATCACAAAAACTGCCATAAAGCCTGAATACTCAAAACATAAAAACAATAACTGTTACCTGTTTAAAGGTAAAACTAAAGGCTCGCTCTATAGAACAGTACACACTAACATATACACAAAAAGTAACACTAAACACCCTCCCTCTATAAAACAGTAGACACTAACATATACACAAAAAGTAACACTAAACACCTCCCTCTATAAAACAGTACACACTAACATATACACAAAAAGTAACACTAAACACCTCCCTCTAGAAAACAGTACACACTAACATATACACAAAACACAGTAACAGTAAACACCTCCCTCTATAAAACAGTACACATTAACATATGCACAAAACACAGTAACACTAAACACCTCCCTCTATAAAACAGTACACACTAACATATGCACAAAACACAGTAACAGTAAACACCTCCCTCTATAAAACAGTACACACTAACATATGCACAAAACACAGTGACACTAAACACCTCCCTCTATAAAACAGTACACACTAACATATGCACAAAACACAGTAACACTAAACACCTCCCTCTATAAAACAGTACACACTAACATATGCACAAAACAAAGTAACACTAAACACCTCCCTCTATAAAACAGTACACACTAACATATGCACAAAACAAAGTAACACTAAACACTTCCCTCTATAAAACAGTACACACTAACATATGCACAAAATAAAGTAACACTAAGCACCTCCCTCTATAAAACAGTATACACAAACATATGCACAAAACAAAGTAACACTAAACACCTCCCTCTAAAAAACAGTACACACTTACAAATGCACAAAATAAAGTAACACTAAGCACCTCCCTCTATAAAACATTATACACTAATATATGCACAAAACAAAGTAACACTAAACACCTCCCTCTATAAAACAATACGCACAAACATATGCACAAAACAAAGTAACATTAAACACCTCCCTCTATAAAACAGTACACACTAACATAGGCACAAAACACAGTAACAGTAAACGCCTCCCTCTATAAAACAGTACACACTAACATATGCACAAAACACAGTAACACTAAACACCTCCCTCTATAAAACAGTACACACCTACATATGCACAAAACACAGTAACACTAAACACCTCCCTCTATAAAACAGTACACACTAACATATGCACAAAACACAGTAACACTAAACACCTCCCTCTATAAACCAGTACACACTAACATATGCACAAAACACAGTAACACTAAACACCTCCCTCTATAAAGCAGTACACACTAACATATGCACAAAACACAGTAACAGTAAACACCTCCCTCTATAAAACAGTATACACTAACATAAGCACAAAATAAAGTAACAGTAAACACCTCCCTCTATAAAACAGTATACACTAACATATGCACAAAACACAGTAACACTAAACACCTCCCTCTATAAAACAGTACACACTAATATATGCATAAAACAAAGTAACAGTAAACACCTCCCTCTATAAAACAGTACACACTAACATATGCACAAAACACAGTAACAGTAAATACCTCCCTCTATAAAACAGTATACACTAACATATGCACAAAACACAGTAACACTAAACACCTCCCTCTATAAACCAGTACACACTAACATATGCACAAAACAAAGTAACACTAAACACCTCCCTCTATGAAACAGTACACACTAGCACATACACAAAACACAGTGACACTAAACACCTCCCTCTATAAAACAGTACACAATAACATATGCACAAAACAAAGTAACACTAAACACCGCCCTCTATAAAACAGTACACACTAACATATGCACAAAACACAGTAACATTAAACACCTCCCTCTATAAACCAGTACCCACTAACATATGCACAAAACAAAGTAACACTAAACACCACCCTCTATAAAATACTACACACTAACATATGCACAAAACAAAGTAACAGTAAACACCTCCCTCTATAAAACACTACACACTAACATATGCACAAAACAAAGTAACACTAAACACCACCCTCTATAAAACAGTTCACACTAACATATGCACAAAACACAGTAACACTAAACACCTCCCTCTATAAAACAATACACACTAACATATGCACAAAACAAAGTAACACTAAACACCTCCCTCTATAAAACAGTACACACTAACATATGCACAAAACACAGTAACACTAAACACCTCCCTCTAAAAAACACTACACACTTACATATGCACAAAACAAAGTAACAGTAAACACCTCCCTCTATAAAACAGTACGCACTAACATATGCACAAAACAAAGTAACACTAAACAACTCTCTCTATAAAGCAGTACACACTAACATAGGCACAAAACACAGTAACACTAAACACCTCCCTCTATAAAACACAACACACTAACGTATGCACAAAACAAAGTAACACTAAACACCTCCCTCTATAAAACAGTACACACTTACATATGCACAAAACAAAGTAACAGTAAACACCTCCCTCTATAAAACACTACACACTAACATATGCACAAAACACAGTAACACCAAACATCTCCCTCTATGAAACAGTACACACTAACATATGCACAAAACAAAGTAACACTAAACACCTCCCTCTATAAAACAGTACACACTTACATATGCACAAAACAAAGTAACATTAAACAACTCCCTCTATAAAACAGTACACACTAACATATGCACAAAACACAGTAACACTAAACACCTCCCTCTATAAAACAGTACACACTAACATATGCACAAAACACAGTAACACTAAACACCTCCCTCTATAAACCAGAAACACTAACATATGCACAAAACACAGTAACACTAAACACCTCCCTCTATAAAGCAGTACACACTAACATATGCACAAAACACAGTACCAGTAAACACCTCCCTCTATAAAACAGTATACACTAACATATGCACAAAATAAAGTAACACTAATCACCTCCCTCTATAAAACAGTATACACAAACATATGCACAAAACAAAGTAACACTAAACACCTCCCTCTAAAAAACAGTACACACTTACAAATGCACAAAATAAAGTAACACTAAGCACCTCCCTCTATAAAACATTATACACTAATATATGCACAAAACAAAGTAACACTAAACACCTCCCTCTATAAAACAATACGCACAAACATATGCACAAAACAAAGTAACAGTAAACACCTCCCTCTATAAAACAGTACACACTAACATAGGCACAAAACACAGTAACACTAAACACCTCCCTCTATAAAACAGTAAACACTAACATATGTACAAAACACAGTAACAGTAAACGCCTCCCTCTATAAAACAGTACACACTAACATATGCACAAAACACAGTAACACTAAACACCTCTCTCTATAAAACAGTACACACCTACATATGCACATAACACAGTAACACTAAACACCTCCCTCTATAAAACAGTACACACTAACATATGCACAAAACACAGTAACACTAAACACCTCCCTCTATAAACCAGTACACACTAACATATGCACAAAACACAGTAACACTAAACACCTCCATCTATAAAGCAGTACACACTAACATATGCACAAAACAAAATAACACTAAACACCTCCCTCTATAAAACAGTACACACTAACATATGCACAAAACACAGTAACACTAAACACCTCCCTCTATAAAACAGTATACACTAACATATGCACAAAACAAAGTAACACTAAATGCCTCCCTCTATAAAACAGTATACATTAACATATGCACAAAACACAGTAACAGTAAACACCTCCCTCTATAAAACATTATACACTAACATAAGCACAAAATAAAGTAACAGTAAACACCTCCCTCTATAAAACAGTATACACTAACATATGCACAAAACACAGTAACACTAAACACCTCCCTCTATAAAACAGTACACACTAACATATGCAAAAAACACAGTAACAGTAAACACCTCCCTCTATAAAACAGTACACACTAATATATGCACAAAACAAAGTAACAGTAAACACCTCCCTCTATAAAACAGTACACACTAACATATGCACAAAACACAGTAACAGTAAATACCTCCCTCTATAAAACAGTATACACTAACATATGCACAAAACACAGTAACACTAAACACCTCCCTCTATAAACCAGTACACACTAACATATGCACAAAACAAAGTAACACTAAACACCTCCCTCTATGAAACAGTACACACTAACATACACACAAAACACAGTAACACTAAACACCTCCCTCTATAAAACAGTACACAATAACATATGCACAAAACAAAGTAACACTAAACACCACCCTCTATAAAACAGTACACACTAACATATGCACAAAACACAGTAACACTAAACACCTCCCTCTATAAACCAGTACCCACTAACATATGCACAAAACAAAGTAACACTAAACACCACCCTCTATAAAATACTACACACTAACATATGCACAAAACAAAGTAACAGTAAACACCTCCCTCTATAAAACACTACACACTAACATATGCACAAAACAAAGTAACACTAAACACCACCCTCTATAAAACAGTACACACTTACATATGCACAAAACACAGTAACACTAAACACCTCCCTCTATAAAACACTACACACTTACATATGCACAAAACAAAGTAACAGTAAACACCTCCCTCTATAAAACAGTACGCACTAACATATGCACAAAACAAAGTAACACTAAACACCTCTTTCTATAAAGCAGTACACACTAACATAGGCACAAAACACAGTGACACTAAACACCTCCCTCTATAAAACAGTACACACTAACATATGCACAAAACACAGTAACACTAAACACCTCCCTCTGTAAAACAGTACACACTAACATATGCACAAAACAAAGTAACACTAAACACCTCCCTCTATAAAACAGTACACACTTACATATGCACAAAACAAAGTAACATTAAACAACTCCCTCTATAAAACAGTACACACTAATATATGCACAAAACACAGTAACACTAAACACTTCCCTCTATAAAACAGTACACACTAACATATGCACAAAACACAGTAACACTAAACACCTCCCTCTATAAAACAGTACACACTTACATATGCACAAAACAAAGTAACAGTAAACACCTCCCTCTATAAAACAGTATACACTAACATATGCACAAAACACAGTAACGCTAAACACCTCCCTCTATAAAACAGTACACACTAACATATGCACAAAACAAAGTAACACTAAACACCTCCCTCTATAAAACAGTACACACTTACATATACACAAAACAAAGTAACAGTAAACACCTCCCTCTATAAAACACTACACACTAACATATGCACAAAACACAGTAACACCAAACAGCTCCCTCTATGAAACCGTATACACTAACATATGCACAAAACAAAGTAACACTAAACACCTCCCTCTATAAAACAGTACACACTTACATATGCACAAAACAAAGTAACATTAAACAACTCCCTCTATAAAACAGTACACACTAACATATGCACAAAACACAGTAACACTAAACACCTCCCTCTATAAAACAGTACACACTAACATATGCACAAAACACAGTAACACTAAACACCTCCCTCTATAAAACAGTACACACTTACATATGCACAAAACAAAGTAACAGTAAACACCCCCCTCTATAAAACAGTATACACTAACATATGCACAAAACAAAGTAACACTAAACACTTCCCTCTATAAAACAGTACACACTAACATATGCACAAAATAAAGTAACACTAAGCACCTCCCTCTATAAAACAGTATACACAAACATATGCACAAAACAAAGTAACACTAAACACCACCCTCTAAAAAACAGTACACACTTACATATGCACAAAATAAAGTAACACTAAGCACCTCCCTCTATAAAACATTATACACTAATATATGCACAAAACAAAGTAACAATAAACACCACCCTCTAAAAAACAGTACACACTTACATATGCACAAAATAAAGTAACACTAAACACCTCCCTCTATAAAACAGTACACACTAACATATGCAGAAAACACAGTAACAGTAAATGCCTCCCTCTATAAAACAGTACACACTAACATATGCACAAAACACAGTAACACTAAACACCTCCCTCTATAAAACAGTACACACCTACATATGCACAAAACACAGTAACACTAAACACCTCCCTCTATAAAACAGTACACACTAACATATGCACAAAACACAGTAACACTAAACACCTCCCTCTATAAACCAGTACACACTAACATATGCACAAAACACAGTAACACTAAACACCTCCCTCTATAAAGCAGTACACACTAACATATGCACAAAACACAGTAACAGTAAACACCTCCCTCTATAAAACAGTATACACTAACATATGCACAAAATAAAGTAACAGTAAACACCTCCCTCTATAAAATAGTATACACTAACATATGCACAAAACACAGTAACACTAAACACATCCCTCTATAAAACAGTACACACTAACATATGCAAAAAACACAGTAACAGTAAACACCTCCCTCTATGAAACAGTACACACTAACATATACACAAAACACAGTAACACTAAACACCTCCCTCTATAAAACAGTACACAATAACAAATGCACAAAACACAGTAACACTAAACACCTCCCTCTATAAGCCAGTACCCACTAACATATGCACAAAACAAAGTAACACTAAACACCACCCTCTATAAAATACTACACACTAACATATGCACAAAACAAAGTAACAGTAAACACTTCCCTCTATAAAACACTACTCACTAACATATGCACAAAACAAAGTAACACTAAACACCACCCTCTATAAAACAGTACACACTAACATATGCACAAAACACAGTAACACTAAACACCTCCCTCTATAAAACAATACACACTAACATATGCACAAAACAAAGTAACACTAAACACCTCCCTCTATAAAACAGTACACACTAACATATGCACAAAACACAGTAACACTAAACACCTCCCTCTATAAAACACTACACACTAACATATGCACAATACAAAATAACACTAAACACCTCCCTCTATAAAACAGTACACACTTACATATGCACAAAACAAAGTAACAGTAAACACCTCCCTCTATAAAACAGGACGCACTAACATATGCACAAAACAAAGTAACACTAAACACCTCCCTCTATAAAACAGTACACACTTACATATGCACAAAACAAAGTAACAGTAAACACCTCCCTCTATAAAACACTACACACTAACATATGCACAAAACACAGTAACACCAAACATCTTCCTCTATGAAACAGTACACACTAACATATGCACAAAACACAGTAACACTAAACACCCCCCTCTATAAAACAGTACCCACTAACAAATGCACAAAACATAGTAACACTAAATACCACCCTCTATAAAGCAGTACACACTAACATATGCACAAAACAAAGTAACACTAAACACCTCACTCTATTAAACAGTACACACTAACATATGCACAAAACACAGTAACACTAAACACCACCCTCTATAAAACAGTACACACTAACATATGCACAAGACATAGTAACACTAAACACCTCCCTCTACAAACAGTACACACTAACATATGCACAAAACACAGTAACACTAAACACCTCCATATAAAAAACAGTACACACTAACATATGCACAAAACAAAGTAACAGTAAACACCTCCCTCTATAAAACAGTACACAATAACATATGCACAAAACAAAGTAACAGTAAACACCTCTCTCTAAAAAACACTACACACTAACATATGCACAAAACACAGTAACACTAAACACCTCCCTCTATAAAACAGTACACACCAACATATGCACAAAACACAGTAACACTAAACACCTCCCTCTATAAAACAGTACACACTAACATATGCACAAAACACAGTAACACTAAACACCTCCCACAATAAAACAGTACATTCTAACATATGCACAAAACACAGTAACACTAAACACCTCCCTCTATAAAACAGTAGACACTAACATATGCACAAAACACAGTAACACTAAACACCTCCCTCTATAAAACAGTACACACTAACATATGCACAAAACAAAGTAACACTAAACATCTCCCTCTATAACACAGTACACACTTAAATATGCACAAAACACAGTAACAGTAAACACCTCTCTCTATAAAACAGTACACACTAACATATGCACAAAACACAGTAACACTAAACACCTCCCTCTATAAAGCAGTACACACTAACATGCACAAAACACAGTAACAATAAACACCTCTCTCTATAAACAGTATACACTAACATATGCACAAAATAAAGTAACACAGTAACACTAAACACCTCCCTCTATAAACCAGTAGACACTAAAATATGCACAAAACAAAGTAACACTAAACACCTCCCTCTATAAACCAGTACACACTAACATATGCACAAAACAAAGTAACACTAAACACCCTCCCTCTATAAAACAGTACACACTAACATATGCACAAAACACATTAACAGTAAACACCTCTCTCTATAAAACAGTACACACTAACATATGCACAAAACACAGTAACACTAAACACCTCCCTCTATAAAACACTACACACTAACATATGCACAAAACAAAGTAACAATAAGCACCACCCCTATAAAACAGTACACACTAACATATGCACAAAACAAAGTAACACTAAACACCTCCCCCTATAAAACAGTACACACTAACATATGCACAAAACACAGTAACAGGAAACACCTCTCTCTATAAAACAGTACACACTAACATATTCACAAAACACAGTAACACTAAACACCTTCCTCTATAAAACATTACACACCAACATATGCACAAAACACAGTAACAGGAAACACCTCTCTCTATAAAACAGTACACACTAACATATGCACAAAACACAGTAACACTAAACACCTCCCTCTATAAAACAGTACACACTAACATATGCACAAAACACAGTAACAGTAAACACCTCTCTCTATAAAACAGTACACACTAACATATGCACAAAATAAAGTAACACTAAAAACCTCCCCCTATAAAACAGTACACACTAACATATGCACAAAACACAGTAACACTAAACACCTCCCTCTATAAAACAGTACACACTAACATATGCACAAAACACAGTAACAGTAAACACCTCCCTCTATAAAACAGTACACACTAACATATGCACAAAATAAAGTAACAATAAACACCTCCCCCTATAAAACAGTACACACTAACATATGCACAAAACACAGTAACACTAAACAACTCCCTCTATAAAACAGTACACACTTACATATGAACAAAACATTGTAACAGTAAACACCTCACTCTATAAAACAGTTCACACTAACATATGAACAAAACAAAGTAACACTAAATGCCTCCCTCTATAAAACAGTATACATTAACATATGCACAAATTAAAGTAACACTAAGCACCTCCCTCTATAAAACAGTATACACTAACATATGCACAAAACACAGTAACACTAAATGCCTCCCTCTATAAACCAGTACACACTAACATATGCACAAAACACAGTAACACTTAATGCCTCCCTCTATAAAACAGTATACATTAATATATGCACAAAATAAAGTAACACTAAGCACCTCCCTCTATAAAACAGTACACACTAACATATGCACAAAACACAGTAAAACGAAAAACCTCCCCCTATAAAACAGTACACATTAACATATGCACAAAACTAAGTAACACTAAGCATCTCCCTCCATAAAACAGTATACACTAACATATGCACAAAACACAGTAACACTAAACACCTCCCTCTATAAAACAGTACACACTAACATATGCACAAAACACAGTAACACTAAACACCTCCCTCTATAAAACAGTACACACTAACATATGCACAAAACAAAGTAACACTAAACACCACCCTCTATAAAACAGTACACACTAACATATGCACAAAACAAAGTAACACTAAACACCACCCTCTATAAAACAGTACACACTAACATATGCACAAAACAAAGTAACACTAGACACCTCCCGCTATAAAACAGTACACACTAACATATGCACAAAATAAAGTAACAGTAAACACCTCCCTCTATAAAACAGTATACACTAACATATGCACAAAATAAAGTAACACTAAACACCTCCCTCTATAAAACAGTACACACTAACATATGCACAAAACACAGTGACACTAAACACCTCCCTCTATAAAACAGTATACACTAACATATGCACAAAACAGAGTAACAGTAAACACCTCCCTCTATAAAACAGTACACAGTAACATATGCACAAAACAGAGTAACAGTAAACACCTCCCTCTATAAAACAGTACACAGTAACATATGCACAAAACAGAGTAACAGTAAACACCTCCCTCTATAAAACAGTACACACTAACATATGCACAAAATAAAGTAACACTAAACACCTCCCTCTATAAAACAGTACACACTAACATATGCACAAAACAAATCTAGAAAACCATTAAAGTGAAGGTCAATTTTGACGAATTAGTGTCCGGTTTTTAATAATCCTATTAAAAACAAGGGCACTTTAATTCATCAAAATGTCTTTAAAAACTTACCTTTTAATCCTGAAAGCTGCTGCAGAGCTTCCTACGCCCGTCGCAAGACCTCTTGGTGGGTCCAAAATGACGAATCCGGCTTCATCCAATCACAGCGTTCCCTTTAGGCCATGATCCCCCTGGGGGGGGGAACGCTGTGATTGGAGGAATCCGGATTAGTCATTTCTGACGTAAGCAGAGGCTTCCAACGGCCGGGGAATCGATGGAGCAGCAGGATAAAAGGTACGTTTTTGAAGAAAACGCTTGAAATGTCAATTTTGATGAATTAAAGTGCCCTTGTTTTTAATAGGATTATTAAAAACCGGACACTAATTCATTAAAATTGACCTTCACTTTAACCCTTTCATGACGGGCCTAATTTGTCTACAAAGGAAAAACATGTGATCGTGAGATTTCAACATTGGGATCAGTTCAGGGTGGTGTGTCTATGACACTAGGCACTGCATCCAGGCCGTGATCCAATTCAGGAAGTGCTGTTGGCTACGGTACAAATGGCAAAAACGTTCCCTGCTGTCCTAACTGTGCTAAAGCCCAGTGCAGTTAGGACGGCATGGAACATCCTAACGTTGGGAAGGGGTTAAACAGAAAGCAAAACAAGACAACCTCTGCAGCTTTAAAATAGTGATACGATGTGCAAGTGCATTTCATACATGTCCCGTGTATCATTATTGTGTTGTTAGTGGTTTGATGCGTGAGATATTATCATGCACTGCATGGGCTCCTCGGGCATCTCTAGATATTAATGACAGGAACTCTAGCTAAAGATAAACTCAAAATGATTTGTTTAGCAATGTTCAATAAATACAGCACGACCCCTCTGCAACATCGCGGGTGTCTTTGAATCTACCCCAAGAAATGATCTCTGTACATTATTTAAGTCTAGTGCAGTTGTATCACTATTGTGTACAGAATGTGTATCTGAAATGCTTAAAGGGACATGTTACTGTGGTAGAGTTAGAGCATGTTCTTATTGTATCCAAAAGGTTACACACACACATGCTGCACATGCTTGGGTCAGGGGCCATGTTCAGCTGCAGACCAGTAGTGCATTGCCAATCCAGAGCAGGTACTATGTTATTTAACCCCTATGTGGGGCTTAAACACTTATTTATAGGCTAAGAAATGTATATTAAGATACTGATCATGCCTACTGACTGCAAAACCCTTATATTTATAGTGATGGTAAA
The DNA here is from genome assembly GCF_027579735.1 of Bombina bombina. Taxonomy (NCBI): domain Eukaryota; kingdom Metazoa; phylum Chordata; class Amphibia; order Anura; family Bombinatoridae; genus Bombina; species Bombina bombina. The sequence goes on from NW_026512127.1 coordinate 27,977, forward strand.
CTTTCCCCTTATAAACAGATCTGGAATGTTAGTGATATTTTAGATGGAGTTTAATTCATCAGTTGTAATGAAGTTCCGCTATAATACTTTTCCACACACTTCAAAAGTCATTTTCTGTGAGTTAATGTTTTGAATTGTTCTCCAATCAGCGCTATAGCTACAACAAAAGTGCCATATGGGTAGAGCGCTGATTGGACAACAATTCAAACCTTTAGCTCACATAAAAATTTACTTTTGAAGTGGGCAGTGGAGCGTGGGGAATTTGAGTTTCATATCTATATTCAAAAGCAAGTTACAGCCCATCTTCATTACAACTTAGGAATTAAACTCCATCTAAAATATCAATAACTGTCAGGAACTGTTTATATAATAGCGGAAGTTTACCATCACTTAAACCAAATCACTGGCGATAAACAGTGTTTTACTAACTGAATGTAGCTCTTCTATTTTAAGACTATTTGTTTTTATTACAGAGAAAGTGAAGATTATATATTTAACCAGGCAGAAGTTGGAACGTACCCAGCATGACAACTTGCATCAGAATGTCCTGCTTAAAAACTTCGGACGAAGAGCCATATACAGTCTGCTCTATAACTCTTCTACTCAATAAGTCATCTACAGTCAGATTCCGGACAATCCTCTTCAGTACCTGTTTTTGGACTCTGCCTTTCTACCTCTACTGCCAGCTTGTTGTTGACCATTTCTTGTACCTGACTTCGCCTCTAGAACTACTAGACAACTCTGCCTGTCTGATATTGGCTCTGCCTGTTCCAGTGAAAACCATCTCAGCCTGCTCCAGGGCTATATGTCTCTGCCTATTCCTGACATTTCCTATGGTACCTCTATCTTGCCTCCTGAAAGTTTCATCCTTGCCTGCCTCCAGCAAGTTCCATCCTTGCCTGCCTCCAGCAAGTTCCATCCTTGCCTGCCTCCAGCAAGTTCCATCCTTGCCTGCCTCCAGCAAGTTCCATCCTTGCCTGCCTCCAGCAAGTTCCATCCTTGCCTGCCTCCAGCAAGTTCCATCCTTGCCTGCCTCCAGCAAGTTTCATCCTTGCCTGCCTCCAGCAAGTTCCATCCTTGCCTGCCTCCAGCAAGTTCCATCCTTGCCTGCCTCCAGCAAGTTCCATCCGTGCCTGCCTCCAGCAAGTTCCATCCTTGCCTGCCTCCAGCAAATTCCATCCTTGCCTGCCTCCAGCAAGTTCCATCCGTGCCTGCCTCCTGCACATTCCATCCATGCCTGCCTCTTGCACATTCCATCCGTGCCTGCCTCCTGCACTTTCCATCCGTGCCTGCCTCCTGCACATTCCATCCGTGCCTGCCTCCTGCACATTCCATCCGTGCCTGCCTCCTGCACATTCCATCTGTGCCTGCCTCCTGCACATTCCATCCGTGCCTGCCTCCTGCACATTCCATCCGTGCCTGCCTCCTGCACATTCCATCCGTGCCTTCCTCCTGCACATTCCATCCGTGCCTGCCTCCTGCACATTCCATCTGTGCCTGCCTCCTGAAAGTTATATCCATGTCTGTACTTAGTGCCCTGTGCTTTGTTATTATATGTAATATATATCTCTCTGTACATACTGCCATTTTGTTTAGTTATTCTATGTACTGTATATCTCTGTATATACTGCCCTTTGCTTTGTAATTCTATGTACTATTCGTCTCTGTAAATACTTCCCTGTGCTTTGTTATTCTATCTTCTATATGTCTCGCTGTACATACTGCCCTGTGCTTTGTTATTCTATGTACTATATATATCTCTTTGTAAATACTACCCTGTGCTTTGTTAATCTGTACACTATATGTCTCTGTACATACTTCCCTGTATTTTGTTATTCTATGTACTATATGTCCCTCTGTACATACTGCCCTGTGCTTTGTTATTATATGTATATATGTCCCTCTGTACATACTGCCCTGTGCTTTGTTATTATATGTATATATGACTCTCTGTAAAAATACATAGCCCTTTATTTTTTTATTTAATAAATATCATTTTAAAAAAGTGCAAGTTGTAGTAAATAATATTGTGTTGAAAAAGGAACAACTGTGGTTGAGTTAGCCTTTGTTTCAGCTGTAGCTCAAACATATATGTACAGTGGTTAAAGAAAAAATATATATTTAAATATTGCTGTACAGTTGTTGTAATCCCTTGAATTTCTTATTTAATAAATGTTTATTATTATTAAAAAAGAGAATTCTATAGTAAATACTAATGCATTGATAAAGGATACAGTGATTGAGTTAGCCTTTGTTTCAGTGCCATACCATTAACTATGAAACAGTTGATGATGTCCCATTGAAAGTCCCATTGAAAGCCATATTAAAACAATTGGAGCTCACAGTATATGTAAAGTAATGAAAATAGTGACTACTAATAGAGGCTTTGTAAAGGGTTTATCTATTCCCCTGACAATGTTTTATACCTGCACCTTGGTATCCTAGGGAAATGTAATAATACATCATTATAAATACTAATAATATAATAAAATACCACCTGCACAACATTTACTATACCATAAGAGCTTGAGGTACAAATATATGGATATCGGCAGTGATGACTTTATAAAATAAACTCTACATGTTAGAAGAAAATAATCAACCATATATTGAAATAAATAAAAATAATGAGCTCCATTACATATGCGGCGTCGCCCGCAAAAGCTGGCGCCGACTGTTTTTACGCGATTTTGGTATTACATATACAGCGTAGCATACAAGTTACGCGCGTATATTTTACCTGTCGGCCGCATTTTTTACTCCCATAGACTAACATAGAACAGCCGCACAATTAAGTATCCAATATACAGCGTAACGACTTACGCGCGCAGAATTCAGAAAATCTACTCCATTCTCTCCTCGCCACACATGGCAGGCGCAGTAATCCTTGCACTGACTAAAAAAGCAACGTAACTCCCTGGAAGCCTTAACAAACACATACATTTAAGCGGCATCTCAAAAAGTTAAAGGGACAGTATACTATAAAATGTATGAGATTGGCATTTTTAAGGTTTATTTGTGTATTTATAGAAAAGAGAGAAGGCGCCAACATAGCGTGATTCTGCAGATATATGCTAGATATATAGTGTGACACAAATACACTTACGTGTATTAAAGCACTATAATGTAGTGCAAACTAAGCAGACCGGATCCTCTGAGTTGTCCGGTGAACTCTCTCCAGGTATATATGACAGGAACAACTGTAGGAGTGTTTCACTCTGATGTGTGCTCTATAAATATAAGAGACAATCCCCACATAGCATTATACTGTATGAATAAAATAATTTTGCTAATAGGTGGATAAATTACACTCACGTGTGGTCTAGCACTGTAATGTAGTACAGACAAGGCAGGCCAGAGTCTCTGAGCTGTCTGGCAAGCTCTCCTCCACGATCAAGTGAAACCAGGTGTATGGTGTATCTATTAGCTTGCTTGCAGAGTTCAGGGTGTGGTTAACAGCCACAACAAAGGTTTGTTATTGTGAATAAAAAAGTGGAATCAAAAATAGCAAGTAACTTAGGAAAACTTAAAAACAAGTGTTTACTAAACACATAGATAAAATACAGCGACGCGTTTCTCAGTAAAATGATTGTTTCCTCAGGCTGATAAAAATGGTAATTACTTGCTACATTATATACACATGGCTGACCAATCAGAGAGCCAGAAAAACACACACACCCTTACTGGTCACATGACTTAGTAAATGGTGTGTGTTTACAATAGGGATAGGTGTAACATGACAGTTCCATGCAGCATACGAACTATATATCTCTTATTTGTTAAAAATTATTTGGTGCATATTAAAGCTAAAAATACATTAGTATAGAAATTGATTAAACTAATAGAGACCATATTGTCTTGTCTAAAACATATTTATATATATATACAAACTATTGCAAAAAGAGGCTGCTCGTTGGGTGGTAACTAGCCATAGAACAAGCTATTATGCTATTGTTTGTTCCCAGGTTGAGCGCTTCTCTCTTTTTATTTATGCAAATGATGACATTTTGGGAAGTCTCCCTAAGTGTGATGCAGGAATCCAGACGTGGACCCATTGCTCAGTGTGCCTAGAGGGATATGGCTGCACCTCACTGATGAGGTCCACAATAGGCCGAAACGTACATCTGGGGTTTTGCTGTTTCTCTCGTTCAGAGAGGGATTGCCTGGTATTTCGGGGCTGGACTGTACTGTGAAGTCAGGATCAGACTGATATGCTTCAGGAAAGTTCTTCTCTGTGAAACACATGTTGTGCAAAAAGAGGCTGCTTCTTGGGTGGTAACTAGCCATAGAACAAGCTATTATGCTATTGCTCATTCCCAGGTTGTCTCTTTTTATTTAAACTATTGCACATGTCTAACACACATCTGCAGGAACAAACTAAATGATAACAGTTCACGTTATTATCACTTATTATATAATAAAGGGACCGTATTGCAATTCCTTGCAATACGGTCCCTTTATTATATAATAAGTGATAATAACGTGCACTGTTACCATTTAGTTTGTTCCTGAGATGTGTGTTAGACACGTGCAATAGTTTGTATATAAATCATTTGTAGACAAGACAATATGGGCGGCCATTTAACAAGCTCCGTAGTGAGCTTATGGGCACGTGTTTCTGACGAGTCTTCAGACTCGCCAGAAACAGCAGTTATGAAGCAGCGGTCACAAAGACCGCTGCTCCATAACCCTGTCTGCCTGCTCTGAGCAGGCGGACAGACATTGCCGGAATTCAACCTGATTGAGTGCGATTGGGTTGACACCTCCCTGCTGGTGGCCCATTAGCCGTGAGTCTGCAGGGGGCGGCGTTGCACCAGCAGTTCTTGTGAGCTGCTGGTGCAATGCTGAATACGGAGAGAGTATTGCTCTCCGCATTCAGCGAGGTCTGGCGGACCTGATCCGCACTGTCGGATCAGGTCCGCCGGACTTTGTTAAATAGAGGCCATGGTCTCTATTAGTTTAGTCAATTTCAGTACTAATGTATTATTAATATGCAGCACAACATTTTTTAACAAATAAGAGATATATAGTTTGTATGCTGCATGAAACTGTCATATTACACCTATCCCTATTGTAAACACACACCATTTACTAAGTCATGTGACCAGTAAGGGTGTGTGTGTTTTTCTGCCTCTCTGATTGGTCAGCCATGTGCGTATAATGTAGCAAGTAATTACCATTTTTATCAGCCAGAGGAAACAGTAATTTTACTGAGAAACGCGTCACTGTATTTTATCTATGTGTTTAATAAACACTTGTTTTTAAGTTTTCCTAAGTTACTTGCTATTTTTGATTCCACTTTTTTATTCACAATAACAAACCTTTGTTGTGGTTGTTAACCACACCTTGAACTCTGCAAGCAAGCTGAAAGATACACCATAACCTCACCCGGGTTAGCCCCCCCATATTCAAAATTTTATCAAATGATCATTCCATTTGTTAGATCTTTGTTAGATCAGGTTAGATCAACTGTTTTCTTTGTTAGATCTACTCCAAAATATGAAATATTAACAATCTTTTTCAGGGGGGCTAACCCGTAGCCAGCCCCCCCTCAACAAAAATTTGGACAAAATGTTATTGATTATGATAGCTCCACGGTAGATCAGGTTTGATCAGCCAAAAGTTTTGTTAGATCTAGTCTAATTACTGAAATATTGCATTTTTAATGAGGGGGGCTAGCCCCCCCCTCAACTGAAATCTGGACCAAATTTTATTGATTTTGATAGATGTACGTTAGATCATTTTAGATCAACTTTTTTTTCCGTTAGATCTATCACGCAAGCGGCGGTATTCACAATCCTATTTTGTGTGCGGGGGAGGGGTGATCCCCGGGTTAGCCCCTCCCTCAACTGAAATCTGGACCAAATTTTATTGATTTTGATATATATACGTTAGATCAGGTTAGATCAACTGCTTTTTCGCTAGATCTATCACGCAAGCGGCAATATTAACAATCCTATTTTGTGTGTGGGGGAGGGGTGATCCTGGGTTAGCCCCCCCTCAACTGAAATCTGGACCAAATTTTATTGAATTTGATAGATATACGTTAGATCAACTGTTTTTTTCGTTAGATCTATTACGCAAGCGGCAGTATTAACAATCCTATTACAACAGAAAAACAGTTCCCAAGTATATATAACCACATGTGAACGGACTTCAAACGTTCTGAATCTTCTATATAAATGATGGAGGGTACTAGGAAATAAGTGGCACTTCTATGAAGTAATATTCCAATAAAATTCCAATAAAGGGATGAAAGATTGGTATGCAAACAACACCCCACAATCACGGACACGATGAACCCCAAACCTTCAATGGCATCCACTATGCGGAATAAGGGGTAATCAGAACTCACCCTTCTGCCATCCAGATGCACTGGTTTGCCTGAAGAACAGCTATTGGAACTCCTCAGAGTTGAAACCACAGCGTGGGGATTAGCTCCATCAGGACCGCCGGATCCCTTGTGCACGCTGTCTCCTCTCCGTTCCTGTGAGCTGGGATTATTTTGCTATTGTTATTTCGAGTATTTTCTACTTTACACTTGTGTCACTAAAATGTAAGTGAATATGTCATAAATTATGATAGATCATTCTGTTATTTCAGCCGACAATTTTGGAAGCAATGATTCACTCATATTGACACAGTCACAAAGCAACATTATGAGGATACAACATATGATCAGTGTGATCATCCAATGAGGGCCCAAGCAATGACGTGTATGTAAATATACACACCCATACATGACAATTCTGTTCACGTCAGGAACCAACACCCCTTATCTTATCCTATCGTTGCTTCTCTTTTCTGACTGACATGTTTTATGGCCAATTAAAACATCCATAATGGCTCACAGGCTTATCCAATCCGTATCAGAGGAGGGTCTTATAGACCAATAAATATTACGGTTCAGCAGCGGCTCGCCACCCCTCTGAGGAAGCGTTTTTTGTGAAATGTACGTCAGGGGTCTTTTGGGATAACCTTTGTCTTTCCCTTTTTTAATTTCCTCACCCTTGGTGTTTTTTGACTCTAACAGCAGCATAATATAATTGTTAAAATTAACTGTAATTCAGCCCTCGGGTTGTAAGGGCTTAGCTTATAGCTCTAGTTATGCTGCTTAGATTTCTTTAATAATTTCAAACCAATTATATAGCAAGCGAGTCACACCAGGGTGTAGTGTTTTTAATCTTTTCACCGTATGCTGATGTATGTGTGGTTAATATATTGTCCATTTAATAAACTTTAGTGTATGAATGTTGGCAAACTAATTTTATATACAATCCTAATTTTTTGATTACGTATGGGCTAAGTAATTTGATTTCTTCACAAAATTTGAGTTACCTTTTCAATTTGTAAGTCTATTTACAATTACTTGTTAGTTGTACTCTGTCCTTTAACTCATAATTTGTGGCATGGAGTCTAAGTAGTTTGGAGATTATAATACTCAAATTTGGCTACGGCCTATAACTACAGACTTCCTGCTTATTTTTAGCCCTACCCCCACCTTTCCCTTTTTTCTTTTATATATATATATATATATATATATATATATATATATATATATATATATATATATATATATATATATATATATATATATATACTTGTATGTGAATGTGTGTATATTTATGCTTGTGTGCATGTGTGTATATGTATGTTTGTATGTGCATGTGTGTATATATATGCTTGTATGTGAATGTGTGTATATTTATGCTTGTGTGTGTGTGTGCATGTGTGTATATATATGTGTGTGTGTGTGTATATGTATGCTTGTGTATGTGTGTGTGTATATATGTATGCTTGTGTGTATATGTATGCTTGTGTGTGTATGTGTGTATATTTATGCTTGTGTGTGTGTGCATGTGTGTATATGTATGTTTGTATGTGCATGTGTGTATATGTATGCTTGTGTGTGTATATGTATGCTTGTGTATGTGTGTGTGTATATATGTATGCTTGTGTGTATGTATATATGTATGCTTGTGTGTATATGTATGCTTGTGTGTATATGTATGCTTGTGTGTATGGGTATATATGTATGCTTGTGTGTATATGTATGCTTGTGTGTATATGTATGCGCGTGTGTGTATATATATATATATATATATATATATATATATATGTATGCTTGTGTGTGTGCGTGCATGTGTGTATATATATGTGTATGTATATATGTATGCTTGTGTATGTGTGTGTGTATATATGTATGCTTGTGTGTATGTGTATATATGTATGCTTGTGTGTATATGTATGCTTGTGTGTATATGTATGCTTGTGTGTATGTGTATGCCTGTGTGTATATGTATGCTTGTGTGTATATGTATGCTTGTGTGTATGTGTATATATGTATGCTTGTGTGTATATGTATGCTTGTGTGTATATGTATGCTTGTGTGTATGTGTATGCTTGTGTGTATATGTATGCTTGTGTGTATATGTATGCTTGTGTGTATGTGTATATATGTATGCTTGTGTGTATATGTATGCTTGTGTGTATGTGTATGCTTGTGTGTATATGTATGCTTGTGTGTATATGTATGCTTGTGTGTATGTGTATATATGTATGCTTGTGTGTATATGTATGCTTGTGTGTATGTGTATGCTTGTGTGTATATGTATGCTTGTGTGTATATGTATGCTTGTGTGTATGTGTATATATGTATGCTTGTGTGTATATGTATGCTTGTGTGTATGTGTATGCTTGTGTGTATATGTATGCTTGTGTGTATATGTATGCTTGTGTGTATGTGTATATATGTATGCTTGTGTGTATATGTATGCTTGTGTGTGTGTATATATATGTATGTGAGTATGTGTGTATATGTATGCTTGTGTGTATGTGTATATATGTATGTGAGTATGTGTGTATATGTATGCTTGTGTGTATGTGTATATATGTATGTGTGTATGTGTGTATATGTATGCTTGTGTGTATGTGTATATATGTATGTGTGTATGTGTATATATGTATGCTTGTGTATATATGTATGCTTGTGTGTATGTGTATATATGTATGTGAGTATGTGTGTATATGTATGCTTGTGTGTGTGCGTGCATGTGTGTATATATATATATACTTGTGTGTGTGTGTGTGTGTGTATATGTATGCTTGTATGTATGTGAGTATGTGTGTATATGTATGCTTGTATGTGTGTGTGTATGTGCATGTGTGTATATTTATACTTGTGTGTGTGTTTATGTATGCTTGTATGTATGCTTGTATGTGTGTATATATGTATGCTTGTATGTATGTTTGTATATATGTATGATTGTATGTATGTGTGTATATATGTATGATTGTATGTATGTGTGTATATGTATGATTGTATGTATGTGTATATATATATGTATGATTGTATGTATGTGTGTATATATGTATGATTGTATGTATGTGTGTATATATGTATGATTGTATGTATGTGTATATATATGTATGATTGTATGTATGTGTGTATATATGTATGATTGTATGTATGTGTGTATATATGTATGCTTGTATGTATGTGTGTATATATGTATGATTGTATGTATGTGTGTATATGTATGCTTGTATGTATGTGTGTATATATGTATGATTGTATGTATGTGTGTATATATGTATGATTGTATGTATGTGTGTATGTGTATGATTGTATGTATGTGTGTATATGTATGATTGTATGTATGTGTGTATATATGTATGATTGTATGTATGTGTGTATATATGTATGATTGTATGTATGTGTGTATATATGTATGATTGTATGTATGTGTGTATATATGTATGATTGTATGTATGTGTGTATGTGTATGATTGTATGTATGTGTGTATATGTATGATTGTATGTATGTGTGTATATGTATGATTGTATGTATGTGTGTATATATGTATGCTTGTATGTATGTGTGTATATATGTATGATTGTATGTATGTGTGTATATATGTATGATTGTATGTATGTGTGTATATATGTATGTATGTGTGTATATATGTATGATTGTATGTATGTATGTGTATATGTATGATTGTATGTATGTGTGTATATATGTATGCTTGTATGTATGTGTGTATATATGTATGATTGTATGTATGTATGTATATATGTATGCTTGTAGGTATGTGTGCATATATGTATGATTGTATGTATGCGTGTATATATGTATGCTTGTATGTATGTATATATGTATGATTGTATGTATGTGTGTATATGTATGATTGTATGTATGTGTGTATATATGTATGCTTGTATGTATGTGTGTATATATGTATGATTGTATGTATGTGTGTATATATGTATGATTGTATGTATGTGTGTATATATGTATGTATGTGTGTATATATGTATGATTGTATGTATGTATGTGTATATGTATGATTGTATGTATGTGTGTATATATGTATGCTTGTATGTATGTGTGTATATATGTATGATTGTATGTATGTGTGTATATATGTATGATTGTATATATGTGTGTATATATGTATGCTTGTATGTGTGTATATATGTATGTATGTGTGTATATATGTATGCTTGTATGTATGTGTGTATATATGTATGTATGTGTGTATATATGTATGTATGTGTGTATATATGTATGATTGTATGTATGCGTGTATATATGTATGATTGTATGTATGTGTGTATATGTATGATTGTATGTATGTGTGTATATATGTATGATTGTATGTATGTGTCTATATGTATGATTGTATGTATGTGTATATATATGTATGATTGTATGTATGTGTATATATATGTATGATTGTATGTATGTGTGTATATATGTATGATTGTATGTATGCGTGTATATATGTATGATTGTATGTATGTGTGTATATGTATGATTGTATGTATGTGTGTATATATGTATGATTGTATGTATGTGTGTATATGTATGATTGTATGTATGTGTGTATATATGTATGATTGTATGTATGTGTATATATATGTATGATTGTATGTATGTGTGTATATGTATGATTGTATGTATGTGTGTATATATGTATGCTTGTATGTATGTGTGTATATATGTATGCTTGTATGTATGTGTGTATATGTATGATTGTATGTATGTGTGTATATGTATGATTGTATGTATGTGTGTATATGTATGATTGTATGTATGTGTATATATGTATGATTGTATGTATGTGTGTATATATGTATGATTGTATGTATGTGTGTATATATGTATGATTGTATGTATGTGTGTATATATATATGATTGTATGTATGTGTATATATATCTATGATTGTATGTATGTGTGTATATGTGTATGATTGTATGTATGTGTGTATATATGTATGATTGTATGTATGTATGTATATATGTATTCTTGTATGTATGTGTGTATATATGTATGATTGTATGTATGCGTGTATATATGTATGCTTGTATGTATGTATATATGTATGATTGTATGTATGTGTGTATATATGTATGATTGTATGTATGTGTGTATATATGTATGATTGTATGTATGTGTGTGTATATATGTATGATTGTATGTATGTGTGTATATATGTATGATTGTATGTATGTGTGTATATGTATGATTGTATGTATGTGTGTATATGTATGATTGTATGTATGTGTGTATATATGTATGATTGTATGTATGCGTGTATATATGTATGCTTGTATGTATGTGTGTATATATGTATGATTGTATGTATGTGTGTATATATGTATGATTGTATGTATGCGTGTATATATGTATGATTGTATGTATGCGTGTAAATATGTATGCTTGTATGTATGTGTGTATATATGTATGATTGTATGTATGTGTGTATATATGTATGATTGTATGTATGTGTGTATATATGTATGCTTGTATGTATGTGTGTATATATGTATGATTGTATGTATGTGTGTATATATGTATGATTGTATGTATGTGTGTATATATGTATGATTGTATGTATGTGTGTATATATGTATGATTGTATATATGTGTGTATATATGTATGATTGTATGTATGTGTGTATATATGTATGCTTGTATGTATGCGTGTATATATGTATGATTGTATGTATGCGTGTGTATATGTATGATTGTATGTATGTGTGTATATATGTATGATTGTATGTATGTGTGTATATATGTATGATTGTATGTATGTGTGTATATATGTATGATTGTATGTATGTGTGTATATATGTATGATTGTATGTATGTGTGTATATATGTATGATTGTATGTATGTGTGTATATATGTATGATTGTATGTATGTGTGTATATGTATGATTGTATGTATGTGTGTATATATGTATGCTTGTATGTATGTGTGTATATATGTATGATTGTATGTATGTGTGTATATATGTATGATTGTATGTATGTGTGTATATATGTATGATTGTATGTATGTGTGTATATATGTATGATTGTATGTATGTGTGTATATATGTATGCTTGTATGTATGTGTGTATATGTATGATTGTATGTATGTGTGTATATGTATGATTGTATGTATGTGTGTATATATGTATGATTGTATGTATGTGTGTATATGTATGATTGTATGTATGTGTGTATATATGTATGATTGTATGTATGTGTGTATGTGTATGATTGTATGTATGTGTGTATATATGTATGATTGTATGTATGTGTGTATATGTGTATGATTGTATGTATGTGTGTATATATGTATGCTTGTATGTGTGTATATATGTATGCTTGTATGTATGTGTGTATATATGTATGATTGTATGTATGTGTGTATATATGTATGATTGTATGTATGTGTGTATATATGTATGATTGTATGTATGTGTATATATATGTATGATTGTATGTATGTGTGTATATATGTATGATTGTATGTATGTGTGTATATATGTATGATTGTATGTATGTGTGTATATATGTATGATTGTATGTATGTGTGTATATATGTATGATTGTATATATGTGTGTATATATGTATGCTTGTATGTGTGTATATATGTATGTATGTGTGTATATATGTATGATTGTATGTATGTGTGTATATATGTATGATTGTATGTATGTGTGTATATGTATGATTGTATGTATGTGTGTATATGTATGATTGTATGTATGTGTGTATATATGTATGATTGTATGTATGCGTGTATATATGTATGCTTGTATGTATGTGTGTATATATGTATGATTGTATGTATGTGTGTATATATGTATGATTGTATGTATGTGTGTATATATGTATGATTGTATGTATGCGTGTAAATATGTATGCTTGTATGTATGTGTGTATATATGTATGATTGTATGTATGTGTGTATATATGTATGATTGTATGTATGTGTGTATATATGTATGCTTGTATGTATGTGTGTATATATGTATGATTGTATGTATGTGTGTATATATGTATGATTGTATGTATGTGTGTATATATGTATGATTGTATATATGTGTGTATATATGTATGCTTGTATGTATGCGTGTATATATGTATGATTGTATGTATGCGTGTGTATATGTATGATTGTATGTATGTGTGTATATATGTATGATTGTATGTATGTGTGTATATATGTATGATTGTATGTATGTGTGTATATATGTATGCTTGTATGTATGTGTGTATATATGTATGATTGTATGTATGTGTGTATATATGTATGATTGTATGTATGTGTGTATATATGTATGATTGTATGTATGTGTGTATATGTATGATTGTATGTATGTGTGTATATATGTATGCTTGTATGTATGTGTGTATATATGTATGATTGTATGTATGTGTGTATATATGTATGATTGTATGTATGTGTGTATATATGTATGATTGTATGTATGTGTGTATATATGTATGATTGTATGTATGTGTGTATATATGTATGATTGTATGTATGTGTGTATATATGTATGATTGTATGTATGTGTGTATATATGTATGCTTGTATGTATGTGTGTATATGTATGATTGTATGTATGTGTGTATATGTATGATTGTATGTATGTGTGTATATATGTATGATTGTATGTATGTGTGTATATATGTATGATTGTATGTATGTGTGTATATATGTATGATTGTATGTATGTGTGTATGTGTATGATTGTATGTATGTGTGTATATATGTATGATTGTATGTATGTGTGTATATGTGTATGATTGTATGTATGTGTGTATATATGTATGCTTGTATGTGTGTATATATGTATGCTTGTATGCATGTGTGTATATATGTATGATTGTATGTATGTGTGTATATATGTATGATTGTATGTATGTGTGTATATATGTATGATTGTATGTATGTGTATATATATATGTATGATTGTATGTATGTGTGTATATATGTATGATTGTATGTATGTGTGTATATATGTATGATTGTATGTATGTGTGTATATATGTATGATTGTATGTATGTGTGTATGTGTATGATTGTATGTATGTGTGTATGTGTATGATTGTATGTATGTGTGTATGTGTGTATATATGTATGATTGTATGTATGTGTGTATATATGTATGATTGTATGTATGTGTGTATATATGTATGATTGTATGTGTGTATATATGTATGATTGTATGTATGTGTGTATATATGTATGATTGTATGTATGTGTGTATATATGTATGATTGTATGTGTGTATATATGTATGATTGTATGTATGTGTGTATATATGTATGATTGTATGTATGTGTGTATATATGTATGATTGTATGTATGTGTGTATATATGTATGATTGTATGTATGTGTGTATATATGTATGATTGTATGTATGCGTGTGTATATGTATGATTGTATGTATGTGTGTATATATGTATGATTGTATGTATGTGTGTATATATGTATGCTTGTATGTATGTGTGTATATATGTATGATTGTATGTATGTGTGTATATATGTATGATTGTATGTGTGTATATATGTATGATTGTATGTATGTGTGTATATATGTATGATTGTATGTATGTGTGTATATATGTATGATTGTATGTATGCGTGTGTATATGTATGATTGTATGTATGTGTGTATATATGTATGATTGTATGTATGTGTGTATATATGTATGATTGTATGTATGTGTGTATATATGTATGATTGTATGTATGTGTGTATATATGTATGCTTGTATGTGTGTATATATGTATGCTTGTATGTGTGTATATATGTATGCTTGTATGTGTGTGTGTATATATGTATGCTTGTATGTGTGTATATATGTATGCTTGTATGTGTGTATATATGTATGCTTGTATGTGTGTATATGTATGATTGTATGTATGTGTGTATATATGTATGCTTGTATGTGTGTATATATGTATGCTTGTATGTGTGTGTGTATATATGTATGCTTGTATGTGTGTATATATGTATGCTTGTATGTGTGTATATATGTATGCTTGTATGTGTGTATATATGTATGCTTGTATGTGTGTATATATGTATGCTTGTATGTGTGTATATATGTATGCTTGTATGTGTGTATATGTATGATTGTATGTATGTGTGTATATATGTATGCTTGTATGTGTGTATATGTATGATTGTATGTATGCTTGTATGTATTTGAGTATGTGTGTATGTGTGTCACAGCCTTAAGTGGGTATATGTGTGATGTGCGTGCATATGAGTGTGTGTGTAAGAAGGAGTATGTGTGATGTGCTTGCATATGAGTGTGTGTGTAAGAAGGTGTATGTGTGATGTGCTTGCATATGAGTGTGTGTGTGTAAGAAGGTGTATGTGTGATGTGCTTGCATATGAGTGTGTGTATGTGTGATGTGCGTGCATATGAGTGTGTGTGTAAGAAGGTGTATGTGTGATGTGCTTGTATGTGTGTGTATGTGTGATGTGCGTGCATATGAGTGTGTGTGTGTAAGAAGGTGTATGTGTGATGTGCGTGCATATGAGTGTGTGTATATGGGTGTGTATGTGTGATGTGCGTGCATATGAGTGTGTGTGTGTAAGAAGGTGTATGTGTGATGTGCGTGCATATGAGTGTGTGTATATGGGTGTATGTGTGATGTGCGTGCATATGAGTGTGTGTGTAAGAAGGTGTATGTGTGATGTGCTTGCATATGAGTGTGTTTGGAAGTGTGTGTATGTGTGATCTGCTTACATATGAGTTTGTGTAAGTGTGTGTATGTGTGATGTGCGTGCATATGAGTGTGTGTATGTGTGATGTGCTTGCATATGACTGTGTTTGGAAGTGGGTGTATGTGTGATCTGCTTACATATGAGTGTGTAGAACAAAGGTAAAGTCCAGCACACAGTTAAGTTATGCAAAGTCACAGTGACCTGCTTCCAAGGCCAAAATAAAAGTTAACAAAAACAGCAAAAAGTGACAGCATAAAGTATTTATTATGAAGACAGCAGGGTGATAGCAGCAACGTTTTGGGACTTCTGTCCCTTTGTCAAGCTAGCTTGACAAAGGGACAGAAAGGGACAGAAGTCCCGAAACGTTGCTGCTATCACCCTGCTGTCTTCATAATAAATACTTTATGCTGTCACTTTTTGCCGTTTTTTGTACATATGAGTGTGTGTATGTGTGATGTGCGTGCATATGAGTGTGTGTATGTGTGATGTGCTTGTATATGAGTGTGTGTATGTGTGATGTGCTTGCATGTGAGTGTGTGTATGTGTGATGTGCTTGCATATGAGTGTGCGTATGTGTGATGTGCTTGCATATGAGTGTGCGTATGTGTGATGTGCTTGCATATGAGTGTGTTTGGCAGTGGGTGTATGTGTGATCTGCTTACATATGAGTGTAAGTGTGTGTATGTGTGATGTGCTTGCATATGAGTGTGTGTATGTGTGATGTGCTTGCATATGAGTGTGTGTATGTGTGATGTGCTTGCATATGAGTGTGTTTGGAAGTGTGTGTATGTGTGATCTGCTTACATATGAGTGTAAGTTTGTGTATGTGTGATGTGCGTGCATATGAGTGTGTTTGGAAGTGGGTGTATGTGTGATCTGCTTACATATGAGTGTAAGTGTGTGTATGTGTGCTGTGCTTGCATATGAGTTGTGTGTATGTGTGATGTGCTTGCATATCAGTGTGTGTATGTGTGATGTGCTTGCATATGAGTGTGTTTGGAAGTGTGTGTTACGGTACCAACAGTGTACCAAGGGTTAATACCAGATGAACAATGTCCTGCATAGGGAATCAGCAATTCACAACCCAGCCAGTTTCAGGTTTAAAACAGAATGAGATTTATTAAAGGCTAGATGCCTAGTATTTATACAGGTTTTGACCCCCCAGATGGGGTTGAAAGAATGTTGTACATTAGATAAAAGGGAGAAGCGCCCTTGACATGATACAATAGAATTATATTACTTAAACACTTCAACCACAAGACACTCTTGGCTCTTCTTACCACTTAGGCCTTTTTCTCTCTGGAGGTGATCAAACAATAGAATGCTTAGCACTAATTAGATTATAGCTGGAGCCAGCCACTTGTGTTTAGAAAATAAAGTTAACACTTTCAGTCCTGACCGAAGGGTCTGTCACACAGCTCCCCCCTTGTGGAACACTCCGGCAGACCCGGCTTGACCCTTTTGCGGGTCAACCTGGGGATGACCGGACTAAGGGGTGGTAGGCATGTCAGTTTGTCAGGACAATCCATCTGTATTTCCGTTATGAGAGAGAATTCCTGTCCATACAAACAAGGGTTCAACTTCCTCAGTGCCCAGACTAGGGCTAAACAGTCCTTCAAAATCCCATCAGCTTCTTTACGAGTTTTCTGTACCTGCTCTTTATAGGTATCCACAATCCCTTCATACTGACATAGGGTGCCCTTGAGTTGCTGCACCTCACTATGAGCCAGCGTCAGCTTCTCCTCAAGTGTCACTAAGTTTGTCTTTAATGTTTCATGTTCCACTCTCAAGCTGGTGTTTTCTGCAGTCTGTCGGTGCAGCCTGTCTAGCAGAGATTCCTGTTCTAAAACGTGCTTTTTCCTCTGCGCTCCTCTTCTCCTTCATCAGCGCATTGTAACGGGACTTCCACGTATCAATAGCGGACAGAGATTTACTGAGCTCAGCGTCCTGGGGCTTAGCAGCAGGGGGGTCAGTCTCTGCTGCACGGATCTGGGCACGGGTAGTCACAGGGTTTAACATCAGCGGGACCCATAGGAGCGTAGCCAGAAACAAGGGGGGCCAAGTTATTCCAAGGAGAACATCAGCGGGTGTAAATCCTTCATGACCCCCACATTCACAGGTCTAGCGCCCACTCCCCAATCCAAATGTACCCTGGCAACAGGTAGGTGGAACACAGTGCCCCCTGCTACCCTCACAGCCACAGTGTCTCCTGTGTGCTGTTTTCTCAGACACCAAGTTCTTTCGAAGCAAGGTCATGGTAGCACCAGTATCCCGTAGACCACTGACTTCCTTCCCATTCACTTTAACCAGTTGCCGGTTATTCCGGTGGGCAGCTTGCACAAGGTCTGCCTCATGTAGGATGCCCCAGCATTCTTGCGCCTCTACGTAGCGGGCCGCAGGCTGAGGGTTACGTGTGATTCCGCCGGCAGGTCTTCTCCAGGACTGTGCTTGGTTTGCTGCATTTAGGGGACACTCTGGTCTTTTGTGCCCTTGTTGCTTACATCCAAAGCATCGAATCGGTTGTGAGTAGCCCCGCGAATTGAACCGGGCTCTCTGAGGGGTAGTTCGTGGCCAGAGGCCGTGTGGTATAGCGGGTGCGCCGGGGGTTGGTAACTGGCAGGCTGCTCGGGTGACTGGGGGTCTGTACTCCACTCTAGCAGGGGGCTTAGTGGGTAGCAGTGTCCAGTTTGCGGGCATCCGTATACTCATCTGCCAAGCGAGCCGATTCATGCAGGGTGGAGGGTTTACGGTCCCGAACCCACTCTCGAACTCCTGCGGGTATCTTGTCGAAGCAATGTATCCAACAGGAATAGCTGCAGCACCTCCTCCCCAGATACGGCTTGGCACCCCGCTATCCAGTGAGCTGCTTGTGCGGTGCACCTACATGCCCACTCAAGGTAGGAATCTCCAGCTAATTTAACAGTGTCTCTGAACCGTCTCCGGTATGCCTCCGGTGTAACCGCATACCTGGAGAGAAGAGCCTCTTTTACAGTATTTATAATCCCCGACTTCCTCTTCTGGAATGGCCCGAAAAGCCTCACTGGCCCGCTGGGATAATTTTCCGGATAATATCATGACCCAGTCCTCTGCGGGTACCTTGTGTAGTGCACATTGCCTCTCAAAATCCGCAAGGTACCCATCAATCTCTCCTTCTGTTTCCAGGAAGTTTTTAAAAGCTGCAAAATTTACTTTTCTCTTTTCCACTGGGTTTGCTGCAGTGCCGCTTTGGCGAAGTAGGTTGGCCTCCACAGCTGCTATGACCCGGTCGATAATTTCCGCAGATGGGGTTGGGGCCATAATGTGCCAGTCTTATTTTAACCGCCCGATCAAAGCTTGCTTCTGCGGGGGTTCTGTCTGCTATGCTGGGCCCATTGGTTCCTTCTGTCCCTGGTACTCTTTCCATCTTAGTCAGTATTGTAATAATCCCCCTCTTCCTGAGGTTACTGGCTTGTGTAGTTGCTCTTCTGGGCGATAAGGTTCATTCCGTCGCTTGCCACCAATGTTACGGTACCAACAGTGTACCAAGGGTTAATACCAGATGAACAATGTCCTGCATAGGGAATCAGCAATTCACAACCCAGCCAGTTTCAGGTTTTTAAAACAGAATGAGATTTATTAAAGGCTAGATGCCTAGTATTTATACAGGTTTTGACCCCCCAGATGGGGGTTGAAAGAATGTTGTACATTAGATAAAAGGGAGAAGCGCCCTTGACATGATACAATAGAATTATATTACTTAAACACTTCACCACAAGACACTCTTGCTCTTCTTATCACTTAGGCGTTTTCTCTTCTGGAGGTGATCAAACAATAGAATGCTTAGCACTAATTAGATTATAGCTGAGCCAGGCCACTTGTGTTTAGAGAAATAAAGTTACACTTTCAGTCCTGACCGAAGGGTCTGTCACATATGAGTGTAAGTGTGTGTATGTGTGATGTGCTTGCATATGAGTGTGCATATGTGTGATCTGCTTACATATAAGTGTGTGTAAGTGTGTGTAGGTGTGAAGTACGTTGCATAGAGTGGAGTGTAAGTGTGTGTATGTGTGAGGTGCGTGCATATGTGTGTGTGTAAGTGTGTGTATGTGTGATGTGCTTGCATATGAGTGTGTGTAAGTGTGTGTATGTGTGATGTGCTTGCATATGAGTGTGTGTATGTGTGATGTGCGTGCATATGAGTGTGTGTATTTGTGATGTGCTTGCATATGAGTGTGTGTATGTGTGATGTGCTTGCATATGAGTGTGTGTAAGTGTGTGTATGTGTGATGTGCGTGCATATTAGTGTGTGTATGTGTGATGTGCTTGCATATGAGTGTGTGTATGTGTGATGTGCTTGCATATGAGTGTGTGTAAGTGTGTGTATGTGTGATGTGCGTGCATATTAGTGGTGTGTATGTGTGATGTGCTTGCATATGAGGTGTGTGTATGTGTGATCTGCTTACATATGAGTGTAAGTTTGTGTATGTGTTATGTGCGTGCAAATGAGTGTGTTTGTAAGTGGGTGTATGTGTGATGTGCGTGCAAATGAGTGTGTTTGTAAGTGGGTGTATGTGTGATGTGCGTGCAAATGATGCAGTATGTATGTGGGGTCCTGCGTTCATACAAAGTGTATTTCTGTAGTGCTGGATGTCACACATTGGGGTATATTTACAATCCCGGCAGGTGGACATGTTTCAAAGCAAGGTAAAATGTAATTTTGCACAAGAGGATTATTGCGCAACGCCATCCCCTGCTGTGGTGAAAACAGTTGCACTATAGCAAAGCATTTCAATCATCCTGACAAGCGAGTGTTAAAGGGACAGTCAAGTCCCAAAAAACTTTGATGTTTCAAATAGGCATGCAATTTTAAACAACTTTCCAATTTACTTTTATCACCAATTTTGCTTTGTTCGTCTTGGTATTCTTAGTTAAAAGCAAAACCTAGGAAGGCTCATATGATAATTTCTAAGCACTTAAAGGCCCGCCTCTTATCAAGCTTTTTTGTTTGCTTTTCACACAGGGGAGAGCTAGTTCATGTGAGCCATATAAATAACATTGTGATCACGCCCGTGACTTGTGGCAAGACACTGCACTAATTGGTTAAAATGAAAGTCAACACTTAATAAATAAAATGTCCTTGTGATCAGGGGGCTGTTAGAAGATGCTTAGATACAAGGTAATCACAGAGGTAAAAAGTATATTAAATATAACTGAGATAAGGGGCAGTCTGCAGAGGCTTAGAGTACAGGGGTAATCACAGAGGTAAAAAGTATATTAAAATAACTGAGATAAGGGAGCAGTCTGCAGAGGCTTAGATACAAGGTTATCACAGAGGTAAAAGTATATTAATATAACTGAGATAAGGGGCAGTCTGCAGAGGCTTAGATACAGGCTAATCACAGAGGTAAAAAGTATATTAATATAACTGAGATAAGGGGGCAGTCTGCAGAGGCTTAGATACAAGGTAATCACAGAGGTAAAAAAGTATATTAATATAAATAAGATAAGGAACAGTCTGCAGAGCTTAGATACAAGGTTATCACAGAGGTAAAAAGTATATTAATATAACTGAGATAAGGAGCAGTCTGTAGAGGCTTAGATACAGGCTAATCTCAGAGGTAAAAAGTATATTAATATAACTGAGATAAGGAGCAGTCTGCAGAGGCTTAGATACAAGGTTATCACAGAGGTAAAAAGTATATTAATATAACTGAGATAAGGAGCAGTCTGCAGAGGCTTAGATACAAGGTAATACACAGAGGTAAAAAGTATATTAATATAACTGAGATAAGGAGCAGTCTGCAGAGGCTTAGATACAAGGTAATCACAGAGGTTAAAAGTATATTAATATAACTGTGTTGGTTGTGCAAAACTGGGGAATGGGTAATAAAGGGATTATCTATCTTTTAAACCAACAAAATTCTGGTGTTGACAAGAAATTGGGATGGTCTGCTTTGCCTTAAAATAACTGGGCCTATTTTTGGTCCCACCCCGACCCTGTCTATGACTTTGTCACACACACCCCCTTCACCCTGGCCACACTCACCTGATCACATTAACCCACTAATCCTGTCACACTCACCTTCTGTCACACTCACCCCCCCAACCCTGTCACACTGCCCAGCACACAAACTAGGGCCTAGATTTGGAGTTCGGCGTTAGCCGTGAAAACCAGCGTTAGAGGCTCCTAACGCGGGTTTCTTACGCAACTCCGGTATTTCGAGTTTATTTACCGCCACTCAAAAATACACCTAACGCTCACATTTTCTACCGCACCTCAGACCCAGTAGTAAACATATACCGACAAAAAAAACATCCACGATCCCAAAAAAATATTACACAAAGTACACTTACACTCATACAAACACTACACTATATTTATTTTTCATATTTAATATTTTTTCAGCAAAATACAAAGTATTAAAGTTGCGAGATCTCGGTGTTTGAAAAAAAATCCACACAAATCCATTTTCCCATTGACTTACATTGACATACGGGAAAAGACCCTCATATAGCTACATCTAACTAATAACATTATCACAAACATACACTCATCGATGCATACAAACAATATACACCACATGACATACACAAAAGATTTTATTTATTACAAAAAGACACGATTTAGTTACTTTTTCACACAAGCTCATGACGTCACTCACTTTACGAGGAAAACCAAGTCTTAGAAAAAAAATTAGAAATCTTTAGAGCCTCCATTGACTTCTATTGGGAAGACGTGCTCGTGCACGCGAAACCCTCATTTCCCTAACGCACGCAAATAGCGTAGACTGAAAAACTCCAATACCTAGCGCTAGAAAATACATGATTTCATGCGTTAGACCCAGCTATGATAAATAGATTATGAAATGACTATTTCCCTATGGTGGACTTATGGTTTTTAATTATTGAATTATTCCACAACACCATAAAATTTGTTTCACACTTTTAGATTACATCAACTACAAATCCACATCACTAGTAAACACATTATTATTTCATTAAATTACATTTAAAATTAAATAAAATTCACTAAACATTTCTGGATTCACAAACAGTACACAATTGGAAACACCTCTCATTTACCTTTAATTATTGCATTTCAGTTATTCAACTCATATGCTTGCAGCAACTGCATATTTACATAGGCTTAACACATAATCACTCATGGATGCACATATATTACTTTTAACATTCACTCATACATGTGCATTCAAATGATGGGGGACAAACACATTACATTCTCTACAGGAATCACAAACACAACATATGGATTTTACTGTATTTTAACATCATGATTCATCACAATAAACCATTAGTAATTACGTACAACAAGAACATCGATTACACAAGATTACAGATGTCACTTTATGGGAAGGAACAACAAGCCAGACCGCTATATACAAGTCAGCATATGTGGGACACAATCACAATATATACGTACGATGTACATAACACGTATCACCCATGACGCAACCACAAAGCACACATTTATATTTATTCAGCACACAATACACTGTAGCACAATACAACAACACAATGAGATTAAGAACTACATAGGCAGGTTAAGAATATCATGACGTCATTAGAAGATTCAACCATACACATCACAGGTTCACCACTGTACCGCCCCTTTAGGAACTTTAACACTCAATACTGACAATACAACATATACGTAAACCACACTTTTGAACAGCATTATTATGGAGATTTCAATGGGACATTAAGAAATATTGTCAGATCGCAAATCAATTATATATATAATACTACAAGATGACAGGCCGGAAGTTATTCAGTATTAGTGCAATTTTTATGGGACGCATACAATTATTGTCAGATCTAAAATCACTTATATATACAATACTACAGATGGCAGACGGGAAGTTCGGAATTATTATTGCGATTTGAAAGGGACGCATACAATATTGACAGCTCGGAAATCACTTATATATACAATACTACAGATGACAGCCGGAAGTTATTCAGTATTATTGAGATTTGAATGGGACGCATACAATATTGACAGGCTCGGCAATCACTTATATATACAATACTACAGATGACAGCCGGAAGTTATTCAGTATTATTGAGATTTGAATGGGACGCATACAATATTGACAGCTCGGCAATCACTATATAATATAATACTACAGATGACAGCCGGAAGTTCGGAATTATTATTGCGATTTGAAAGGGACGCATACAATATTGACATCTCGGCAATCACTTATATATACAATACTACAGATGACAGCCGGAAGTTTATTCAGTATTAGTGCGATTTGAAAGGGAGCGCATACAATATTGACTGCTCGGCAATCACTTATATATACACAATACTACAGATGACAGCCGGAAGTTATTCAGCATTAGTGCCATTTGAATGGGACGCATAAAATATTGACAGCTCGGCAATCACTTATATATACACAATACTACAGATGCAAGCCGGAAGTTATTCAGCTAATTAGTGCGATTTGAATGGGACGCATACAAATATTGCCAGCTCGGCAATCACATATATATACTAATACTACAGATTGACCGACGGGAAGTTCTGAATTATTTATTGCGATTTTAAGGGCCGCATACTATATTCTCATCTCGGCAATCACTTATATATATCAAATCTACAGATGGCAGACGGGAAGTTCGGAATTATTATTGCGATTTTAAAAGGGGACGCATACAATATTGACTGCTCGGCAATCACATTATATGTACAATACTACAGATGGCAGACGGGGAAGTACTGAATTATTATTGGCATTTAATGGGACGCGTACAATATTGACATCTCGCTAATCACGTATATATACAATACTACAGATGGCAGACAGGACGTTATATGAATATTATTGCGATGTTTAAAGGGACGCGTACAATATTTACTGCTCGGCAATCACTTATATATACAATACTACAGGATGGCAGATGTTACTTTATCGTTTACAAGACAATATTGCAGCAACATTGATCGATCACATTCGATGCAACATTATACACAACTATGGCACTTTCATTCATGTAGCCTGGACGAGTGCTTGTTACTATAAGATCGCGTTTAAGAAATATTGATACGCCATAATGACAAACATTACAAACATGCACTGTATGGTGTGATATTTGACACTTTCACATTGAGATTCATTGTTGGAAAACAACATTTCAGCAAACAACAAAAAAACGCCCACTGTGAAAGCATTCGCGCCGCTCACATACAAACAGGTGAATACAATCAGCAATCATTACAAACTCACTACCATTGGACTAATCGTACTATAAATCCCCCAAACAACATGGCCAATGCATCACTTGTGATCCACATCAGATCAAGTGCATACCTTGTTACGCTGTTTTGAAAGATGGATGACGATGACATGGTAGACACTGCTGGTGCTGCTATTGGCGAACTAGCTGTTGGTCGAATCAGGCAGCCTCGGCGGCTCAGACCGAGACGAAGGGGTCGTCTGGTTCGAGGTCCTCCTGTCTACAGGGTGAGACCCACCTTGGAAAACATGAGCGACTTTGAGGTTTTTGATAAGTATCGGCTCGATCGCGAACAGCTCATTGGCCTTTACGAGCTTCTTAAACCTCATTTGGAGCCACGTATACAAATAAGGACTGCTGTTCCCCCCATGAGTAAGATGCTAAGCTGTCTATACGTCCTGGCCTCCGGGAGTTTTCAATCCGGAGAACTGTACATGCATGGCCTGGCTCAAGGTACATTCTCTGTGGTGTTTGATAACTTTCTGGACGCCATGGTACGTATCAGTAAGCAATACATAGGATTCCCACAGAATGATGGTGATTGGAGGCGCCTGAAGCGGGAATTCTTTGATATTGCTCAATTGCCCAATGTCTTGGGAGCCATAGATTGTACCCACATTGCGCTGCGTGCTCCAATTGATGACTTGCCCTTCAGAAATCGCAAACATTTTCATAGCCTCAACGTGCAGTATGTTTGTGACGCAGGATGAGGATTATGCATGTGTATGCGAATTTTGGAGGGGCTTGTCATGATGCCCGCATCCTCTCTCTGTCGTCCCTGTGGAGACAGTTTGAGGAAAGACAAATGCCCCCTGGTTATCTCGTTGGTGAGTATTTGTGCACAACATGGTTAATTAGTTTGACAATTGCCCCTGTAGTTTGTAAATGTTAGCGTCATGTTCAGCTATAGGATACAATTTAACCATTTGTTATTTACCGACGCTAATGTTTACTTTTATTTAAATGCAGATATGTAGCATGTCTTACCTTAAGTGCTCAGATAGAGAATGCAATGTAACCATGTAGTTAGCATTTTACACAAGGTTTGTTTTATGAGAAATACGCATATGTAGCATGTCTTAGCTGAAATGGGAAGATATTATCTCATGCAATTTACCCTGTCATTGTCTCTTTCCGCTAATGTCTAGTTTATTTTAAATGCAGATATGTAGCATGTCTTACCTTAAGTGCTCAGATAGAGAATGCAATGTAACCATAGTAGTTAGCATTTTACACTAGGTTTTGTTTTATGAGAAATTACGCATATGTAGCATGTCTTAGCTGAAATGGGAAGATATTATCTCATGCAATTTTAACCCTGTCATTGTCTCTTTCCGCTAATGTCTAGTTTTATTTAAATGCAGATATGTAGCATGTCTTACTTAAGTGCTCAGATAGAGAATCAATGTAACCATGTAGTTAGAATTTACACAAGTTTGTTTTCTGAGAAATATGCAATTTAGCATGTCTTAGCTGAAATGGGAAGATATAGCTAATGCAATTTAACCCTGTCATTGTCTCTTTCCGCTAATGTCTAGTTTTTATTTAAATGCAGATATGTAGCATGTCTTACCTTAAGTGCTCAGATAGAGAATGCAATGTAACCATGTAGTTAGGCATTTTACACAAGTTTGTTTTATGAAAAATACGCATATGTAGCATGGTCTTAGCTGAAATGGGAAGATACAGAATAAATATAGAAGTTATTTTTTGTGATGTTTCTGACAACTTGTAATATGGATATCGGTTACAAAAAAATATTTATAAAAGAATATACTAGTTTAAGGATTCTGTTTGAATTATGTTCAGTTCAAAATTTATATGTGATTCTGGGTACATGAGCCTGCCTTGGCTCATTACCCCCTTGCGTAGCCCGACTGATGTGTCTGAGGAGCGCTACAATAGTGCTCAAAGAGAACCAGGGCGGTGGTTGAAAAGGATGTTCGGGCTCCTGAAGATGAGATTCAGGTGCCTGGACCGTTCTGGAGGAGCACTCCAGTACAACCCAAAGAAGGTGGCTAAGATCGTTGTAGCCTGTAGCGTCCTGCATAATATTGCACAGCGGGCTGGGATGCTGCAGGCCGTCCCTTAGACAGAGACCCTCCTCAGAGATGAGGAGGATGATCCTGTTCTAGAGGGGGTATTCCAGGACGAGGGACTTGATGTCAGAGCAGACGTCATCAACCGCCACTTATGACGGTAAAGAAATAGAAGTTACACTGGGAGTATTTTCAATAGATGTGAACTCTAGGGAAATGACAAGTAGAGAATTGTGCAAACATGTAGGATTGATCAAATGTTTAGAATAATTGTTTAATTTATTCATATAGGTGATGCTTCTGGGCATTGGGTCCTATAGCGAGTCTTTTGCCACCTGGTTTTTAAAGAGGACATCAGATGGTAAGTAGAAATGTATGGACTGTTGCTGGCATGAATTGTACACAAATACATCATATGGCATACATTTCAAAAATATAATTTTGTTTACACATTACTTAAAATGTACATAAACAGAAAGGGATACTCTAGAATGACTATGGTTCAATGTCACACAGGAGGTTTGTTCTGCTCAATATGACTCATCTTCACACTTGATAGTGAAATAACACAGGTTCATACACAGGCTTATTAAGCTAGTGACATAAAATTTATTATGAAAATGGGGGGGTGGGAGAGGGGGTACAGAACTGATTCACACACTTGTATAATTCTTTTGAAAATATTTCTTACATTAGGGAGATGACTTAATCTAAAGACTGAAAAGGAGAACAATTTGAAGCCTGACAGAGAAGATTGCCCAGACTGACAGTGGGAAAAAAGCCAAGATTGAAATTGAAGTATACCAATGGGAATCATGTCTGGCAATATCTTTCAATTCTGCTGACCTTGAAAACCATACAAAGACATGTCACATGGTAAGTGCAAACTATTTGATAAGAATAAGGCTGTGGAGACATGCCTATTGAGACACTTAGATGATTTTTCTATTTTGTAGATGGGTATTTCCCAGTCCTCTAGTTAATGAACTGATGAATAAGACACCTATTGAAGTTCAACTGTTTTACCCCTGAATTGACTTTCAAAGACCATGCATTGTCCAGTTGTGTGTACCAATGCATGCTAGTGAAGACTGTTGAATATTAGTAGCTTACATACATTAGTCATAATTAGTTCTTAATTAGATATTTAGGGATCACAATCAGACACTTAGATGATTGTACTTTTTTAGATGGGTATTTCCCAGTCCTCTATTTAATGAACTGATGAATAAGACACCTATTGAAGATCAACTGTTTACCCCTGAATTGACTTTCAAAGGACCATGCATTATCCAGGTTGGTGCATGCTAGTTAAGAATCACATGAAGAATTGTTGATTATTGTTAGCTTACATACATTAGTCATACTTATTTCATCATTAGATATTTAGGGATCACAATCCGAAAAAGGAATACATATTATAGTTGATATAGAGGTATTTGAATGGACATGAAATATTACATTTATGTTCAGCATACATATATTGTTGAAATGTGATATACATTAGTAAGTATAATTTGAATTTTGGATATTTAAATGAATTTTGAATCATACATATAATGGTGTATGTCTTTCATTTCTTTTAAATCAATTTAATAATTATCTTAAAAAAATGTTGATCAAAGTTAAGAGCATAGACACCATATGATTTTAAATGTATTTTATTAATATTTGACAACGTGTGTATTAACTTTGTTCCATTTTTATTATTTGTCATTTCAGATTGGCATCTGATGACTTCCAGGAATATTTAATTATTTTCTATTAAATTTATTTTTACATGTTAATACTAAACATTTTATTATTAAATACATTCTTTTGAACAGATTCTACTAAATATCAATATAATCTGTAAATAAATAAAACTTGGACTCCCATGACTGGTAGTTGGCTATTTGACAAGCACATGCATAAGATCAAATAATGCATTAATATTAGAAAATCAAATGCTTCCGAGAATATGAAATTAAAATATATTTTATAACATTAATTGGGGAGTGAGATTCTTCAATGCTTTTCTTTTGAAAATGTAGATATTAAAATTATTTTGGATATGTAGTCAAATGTTTTTTATTTAACTTTTAAGAAGGTGAAGTGTTCAATACATGAAAGTGGACAGTGTTGTTGAGATGTAAAAATAATTGTATAAGATCTTGTATCTTCCTTAGGTATCTCAAACATTATTTGAAAAATTTCTATTAAATTATTACATTTATAATGTAGGTCATTTAACTTGATATTTTTCCAAAGCTAGTTATTGGATGCCAGGTTAATCTATGGTAATTTTCTAGTGGAGTCATTTAACTATACTTAGTAATATTATGTATTTATTACAATCTTACCTCTTGGGTTAGACATCAAATATCTAAGTATAGAATGTAAATTCCCCTTTTGTTATTTTGTCAATGTTAAATCAAAATACAAATGTGTGGGGTCCTTAAAGGGACATTCACAAAGTATATTGTGTATAGATTTTTAAAAATTTCATTACAAGAATGTTAAACATATTTAGAAATGACTATAGAATTACATCAGTCTTTAAATATACTGTTAAAAAAAACAACAATGCACATATCTTAGTCAATTACATAAGGCATCTATATGCAAACAACAATCAGCATCAAAATAGCCTATGTAGAGATTTATTTAATCCAAGAATATATATATATATATAATTACAATAATAATGATTGAATAACAAAACATATAAGTTGTCAAATATAAGAATATTATACAAAATGCATACATTACATATAGCTTATATGTCCCTCTAAGGCTAAGGCTCAAAAAGACCTCCTGTTAATAATATAATTTCAGTCAGTGGTAAAACAATCGAGAAGTTAATCTAAATTTGCTTTACTCATATGTTAGACTAATTTAGCAAAAGGAAGGGTCCTAGGTTTATGATATTTTAAGGCATTATTGTGAAATGTTTTCTTTAGAAGGGGCATGAACTCAAAATATACTTAAAGGTAGACAGTTAAAAAAATAATGATTTATACATTCTGAATGAGTATACTATTTAATCAACTTTAAAACTTGTCTCATATTATGAATGCTCATTGTGATGTTGCTATCATTACTTTAAAAAGTAAGGCAGTAAATAGCTGAATTTATTTGCTTCAGTACTCTGGACAGAATTTGATTGTTTGGAATAATTGATACAACAATCGTCAAGGACAACCCAGGTTTTTATTAAACAATTGTCGTATATAAAATATCATTATTGATTTGCAAAGAAACATAACAAGATAACTGTTAACATTTGATAATCGGATTAAATAATAAAAGTTGATTAACATTTCATGCTCAATCACCAATGCTAATTTGTTTGGACAGTGTCCCTTTAAGAGGATTTAAAGAGTGTATTTACTTATCTTCCTATCTTGACATACATTGCTTGAAAAGCATATCGAGATCGGCTCAGTTAGATGAAGATTGGTGGATGCACAGAGATGCCTTATGTGATTGTCTCAACCATGTGCATTTAAATTTCTTCTGTTGAGGATATATAAATACTAAGAGAAAATTGATTTACATTTAAAGTCTAAACAATCTTCTATCTCTACAGATCATTTGATACAATTGTTTGTTTTAATGTCTCTTTAAAACTAAAGACGCCATTGCACAATAAATAATGAGCACTTCAGACAAATACAAGCTCGAGGTTTATTTGCTAATAACAAAGCTGGTAGTTTAATATTTATTAAACAGATTATCCAAGTTACTGACATTCTAACCTGAATTTTAACATTAAGAAATATTGCGTGGGAAACGCATCTTGAAACACCAGATTAGCATCTTTAAACATTAGAGTCTAATGTCACGCCATAGCACACAATCAATGTGCATTATAAAGGACATTTAATAGAGCAATGTCAATACTTCACAATAAATTTATTTAAAGAACAATAAAGACATACAATATTAAATGGTATTTGTATTAAAGAAACAGCCCGTTATTTAAACCGAGAAATGTCGACAACATTTAATAATGGTGACAGTATTAGATTTTAAAGAGTATTTAATCATTAATATTTAACGGATCACGGATATTAAATCTGCGTCACACATATCCGCATGACAGGCCCATGAGTTACAAATAAGTCTACATGAAAAATGAAGTAACAGCACCACCAAGCGGTAGTGTTAAGGAAGTTACTAAGATAGAAACATTAAGGAACGGCCAATCAGAGTTCTCACACAAACACAACTTGAGTCAGGATGGTCTCACAGACATTATAACAATATTTCAAACTTTTATCCAATCATATGAACAGATAAATTGTCCATGGTGCCTCTCATGTTTACTTCACCATATAAAAGTCCATTACACGTTGCCATCTTTGTCCAGTTCTCTAATGGCCTGCAGGCATATATATTATTATTATTATACAACCAGCACAGGCATGTCAGGTTCCCAGGTTCACCAAGGAGAGAGCGCTGCACTGGTCCCACGCCGTCAAGGACTTTTATCCCCAGCTGTTTGGGAACAAGAGGAGCTCGACAGATGCGCCTGTTAAGAAGGCCTCTGGGATGGTCTATCACCAATGCGGTTAGATTGGTGTGTGACGTCCAGAGGACCCAGGATCAGATCATGAGGAGTTCGGAGATATGAGGTTGCGTTTATCGAAAAAAGTCAACCTCATAAGGGACTGGGTACAAGCCCGTAAAAGAGGGGGCCAAAGAAAGGCCCCGCGGAAACTGTACCTACTCCCTTATGAGGTGACTTTATGCGAGCTACTCAATCTCCGGGTCCCCAAAAGATTTAGATCCTCGCCATCCTCGGCCTCCTCTTCTTCCCTCCCAGCTGCGGGATCTGAAAGTCCTGACGCGGGGGACAGGGCAGATGCTTCTCCGTCCGGTGGCCTGGGAGGAGATAGAGAATCTGAACCAGGTAATTATCCAACTTCATATAATATATAATTTTTTTTTTTTAATCAAAAAATGTGTATATAGTCAGATACTAAACCTATACAGATCTCACAACATACACTACATATGATGTTTAGATATCTGATTTTAGATTATTGACACATGAAATAGGAATGATGTTTCTTGCGCTCTACAGAATATGCGTCACAGAGCGGAAATGTAATTTCTCATCCACGTTAACATGGGTTTGGCGGAAAGTGGCATTGCTTTATACATGTTGGTCAAATGACGGGATGCGTAATTTCCGCTTGGAATCATTGCGCAATGATCGCGAAAATGCTATTTCTCATCCACGTTAACATGGTTTTGCGGAAAGTGGCATTGCTTTATACATGTTGGTCAAATGACGGATGCGTAATTCCGCTTGGAATCATTGCGCAATTGATCGCGAAAATGGGCATTTCTCATCCACGTTAACATGGCTTTGCTGTAAGTGGCATTGCTTTATACATGTTGTTCAAAATTAAATGGGAATTCTTAGATTAGTGAAGAATACAGTATTCTTATTTTCATATTATAGCTAATAAAAAAACGAAGAATACAAATAAATTATATACATATGGCCATCAATTGATGATTATGAAATAACAAGCAGATATTATAAAAGTTACAGTAAACAGACACAACTGATTGAAAATAAGAAGTCCAGGATATATTTATAATTAATTTAATTGAGGAAACAATTAACTCATGGGACTACCAAAGGATTAATATTTTTCAATTGATTTGTTAATAATGTAAAGTTTTTAAACATGGCATGATTAATATTAATGATATGCAATCCTCATTTAATATATTACAGATATGGATGTGGCTGCTGGATCCTCAAGCCAGGGCTTGTCACAGTATGGTATGTCTCTTTTTAATTGACATTTGTCTTAGAAACATGGACTGAACATTACATACTAAATACACATTGTTCAATATTTATATGTAATGTCTCTTTAATAGATGAAAATTAAATAATTCTTCGGATATCCTTAAATAACATATTAGATTTGAATTGCATGCTCAATACCATTCATTACATCAACATATGGAGTAGATAATTCATTAACAACAACATTGTGGAATCAATTTAATTTTAGATTAAAGGGATACTGAGCTACAATTATTAATATTGTCATTCAGATACAGTATGCAATATTAAGAAACATAAAAATATAATACTATCATCATATGTGACATATTCATACATATAAAAATTTACAAATGGCAATCAGACGCATGGATCCATTGTCTGACTTAACAAAAAAACAATATATATATATAATAAACAAATCTAAAAATATCTAAAAATATCCAATGGAGATATAGCATGTGACGCTGACTTAGTGAGGCCAGTGATGAGAGTTAGGACATGTACATTCAATAATATAAAACAACCTAAGGTGAGTGATTGAGTGCTACACAATAGCTGTCAACAAAGAAAAATAGCATCACAAAAATATTGTTCACAAAAATTGGCGTACATAAAAAATGTTCAAATGTTTCAAGCCGGTAATATGTAAGTGAAATCCAGTATGTTTCCTCCAATTGACGTGTAGAAATATAACGTGAAGTCAATATAGTAGAATGTAAACGTTGAGTGGGTCAAATTATTGTGGTTCAGCAGCTAAATTAAAAAATTGTAAATCCGTGAGGTGTATAAAAATAAAATAACTGTGAAAAAATCCACGTGGGAAAACTTGAATTCAAATGATAAACAAAGTCAAAAATCAAAAGACGAAAAATCAAAAGACAAAAATATCAAAAGACAAAATAGAAAATCAGTGATAATATTAAAAAGCACTAAAGATCTAGTGAAAACAAATCCTTAATTCAGATGTTAAAATCCTTGGTAAGATCCCATAACAAACAAATACATCGATAAAATACCTAAAAGGAACAAAAGAGAAACAAATAGTGCAACACTGTATATGATATATAAATATAGGTAATTAAAACCAAGCTCACCAGTATGCCAACACGTTTCGGCCTAGACTAAGGCCTTTCTCAAGATAGTCTTGAGAAAGGCATAGTCTAGGCCGAAACGTTGTTGCATACTGGTGAGCTTGGTTTTATTACCTATATTATATATCATATACAGTGTTGCACTATTTGTTCATCTTTTGTCCCTTTTAGGTATTTTATCGATGTATTGTTTGTTATGGATCTTACCAAGGATTTTAACATCTGAATTAAGGATGTTTTCACTAGATCTTTAGTGCTTTTTAATATTATCACTGATTTTCTATTTTTGTCTTTGATATTTTTGTCTTTTGATTTTTGTCTTTTGATTTTTGAGCCTTGTTTATCATTTGAATCAAGTTTTCCACGTGATTTTTTCACAATTTATTTTTATTTTTATTTTTATACACCTCACGGATTTACAATTTTTTAATTTAGCAGCTGAACCACAATAATTTGACCCACTCAACGTTTACATTCTACTATTAGTGACTTCACGTTATATTTCTACACGTCACTTTGGAGGAAACACTACTGGATGTCACTTACATATAACCGGTTGAACATTTGAACATTTTTTATGTACGCTAATTTTGTGAACAACTATTTTTGTGAATGCTATTTTTCTTTGTTGAAAGCTAATTGTGTGCACTCAATCACTCACTTAGGTTGTTTATTATTATTGAATGTACATGTCCTAACTCCTCATCACTGGCTCACTAAGTCAGCGTCACATGCTATACTCCATTGGATATTTTTAGATATTTTTAGATTTGTTATTATATATATATATATTTTTTTTTGTTAAGTCAGAACATGGATCCATGCGTCTGATTGCCATTGGTAAATTTTATAATGTATTAAAATGTACCTTTTACTAGCCTTTTAAGCTTTTTAGCGCTTACTCTCTCCCCATTTTACTTTTGTATTGTTAGCCTACTAGGAGGCTAATATGTAGTAAGCTTAAGGCCCTGGGTGTAGCGCTTGGTCCACTTCTCCTGTTCTTATATGTGACATATTCTATTGCTAAATGTATTTTAAAATCAAGAAAGTACGTTTATGGGCATCTAAATTTTGGTTGTACCAACCTGGGTTTTTTATTGATGATTGGTGGATACCTTCAACAAACAATATTTATTGAATCCAATATTGCTTATCTGCCTTTAAGATTAAAATTGAGCAAACATTCTAATATAATAGGAGTCAATGTTATAATTCATTTGAACAGTTTGAACATAGAAATCAATTATTTTAAATTAATCATGTCAGTGTCCCTTTAAGACAAAATAGAGTTCATTCATCTTTACATTCTTTTTATTAAAAACTATTTGATATATAATTCACATTCTCTGTTGGAGTTACTTTATAGATATCTGCATACTCTAAACAGCACCATGATTACATATTGTACTAATCAATTTTGTTTTGTATTGTGATAAATATGTGTTGTGTCCTAAACAAGATTACTGTACATTGCACAAATGGCTCGATGTGACACATGTGTTTGTTTAGATTTGTCAACAGATGCTCTTCAATATGTGGTTGTGTGTATTCTTTTAACTTCTTAAGGACATATGACGTAATTATTCCGTCATAAAACAATTGAGCAAAGTGAAAGCTGTGTCCTTAAAGGGTTAAGGAACATTGATCAATGGGTATATTTAGGATTTGCAATAGCAGCATCTGAGATGAATTTGATGTCTAATGTAGTCTGACATTAAACTCTGTTCAATACAGAAATTTTTAACAGAATCCCCTTGATTCAATCAAGCATTTTCTGGTGTAATGGCTGCCTCTCTTCACATTTTTAAAGTTGAATTAATGTGAAAATTCGAGACAGATGTGATTTAGTGATATCCCAAATGTGTTTTAATATTATATATCTATATCATTCATAGAGAGAGTTGGTGTGGTGAGCCCACAGGAATCCAGCAGTGACATAGAGCCGCCTTTGCGGTCTCCTGGGTAAGTCCATTGACTCATTTATATGTAATTGAAGGTGTATTGCTAATCAATATTATGATCATGATTCTGATGAAGCATAACATTATAAAAATTAAAAATTATTTTCTCTCTGATTATATATTAATTTTCTTGTAATATTGAACGATTAATAATTTCAACTTTATTAGTCTACACATTTGTTATTCATAGATGTAAACTATGTTTGGTTTCCATGTTATTTTTTTGACAACAGTCATCAAGTGATACACACATGAGAAATCTTAAATGTTCTATGTACTATGCTTTTATGATTTTAACATTAATACAAACAATACATTTAAAATCAGAATCATTGACAATAACAAATCTATTGTCATTTGTATGCTCCATCAAAATGATGTAAATCATAACTTTGTGTGTGTATATCTTTAATGCAACATTGATGTGCGTATTTGAGCAACAGTAACATATGTTATAATATCTGATCTTAACGTGTACACAACATGTTATGTTTTACAGAGATTGATGTAACATGTGGGACGGAGGAGGAAGAGGCTGCCTTGGAGTCTGATGGTATGTGAAATATATCTATCATGTTTCCAACATGTTTCTTTTTTGGAAATCATTTTATTGAAGACATTCAAAGTCTACAGCTTTTGCCCTTTAAAAAGGAATATTATTTGTCTGTTCAAATACACTACTGCCCCCTTTCTATATCAGGCAGCATGAAAATCTGCTTGGATTTTTTTTTTTTTTAAATTTATAATTCATGCCATCATTATGTCACATGCATATTCCAGGCCAAAACACAATAATAAGGTTAAAATTGTACAGACAGTCATTGATATTCATCTGAGTGCCTATATACATACCATATCCTCATTTCAGAATTGTTTACAAATTCAAACACACTTCGAAGTATATTGAAAACATAATCAATTTGAAATGCGTTGATTTGATGTCAGGATGTATGAGATGTTAATATATTTTCTTTACATTTTCAGATGGATCCACCACTTCTGGTCATCTGGTTTCCGCCCCTGCCCAGTCACAGACCCCTCCCCATGCACACACCCTGACCATGGCCAGACCCCTGCACAGACCCAGACCCCTTCCCATGACCAAACTCCTGACCATGCCCAGACCACTGCCAGCCCTTCCCATAGTTCATATCCTGTCCCTCCCAAAAAATGCCCATACACCCCCCTTCGCCGCTCTCCCCGTATTCTGGCCCGTACAGCTGCCCAGACCCAAACTCCCCACTCCCCAGCTGTATGGCCTACCCCGGAGCGGCAGCTCACCACTCCCCAAGCCATTAACATCCCTCCCCAAGCCACTCCCATCCCTCCCCAAGCCAATCCCATCCCTCCCCCCTGTCTCAACCTTCATTGTCCTGGGTGTCGGATTGTCCTTCCCAGGCACAGCTGTAAGTATCATTCAAAATACACGTTATAAGATACTTAAAGGTACAGTGAAGTTAAATTTTTTAAATTGTGATTCCAATCCAGCATGCAATGTTAATCAAATTTATAATTTAATACTCTTATGAATTATTCGTGATTCTCTTGATATATTTTTGGAAACAAAGTAATTCCTATAATTAGTTTAAACAATAAAATAAATCTGGCCATCATTTTTTATTGTTGGATGAATGTATCCATCAACCAGCAGGCACAAACAAAGTTGATAAGCAAATATTGGCTTCCATAAAAAGCAACATTCTTGCATTCAAAATATAGCTTGAGAATTAAAACATATAATGAATATGTGTAATTTATAAAGATTTGTCATGTCATGCTCTATCTGAATCAGTCCATTAAATATTTAGGTTCAGTGTCCCTTTAATTGGATATCACTACATATACCAATCACCACTACTTGGATCCAACAATTTATGTACAAATGTTGATACATTATCTCTTGTCTAACCCAGTGGGAATGTAATTTCTTCAGGTTGCTATGTTTACACAGCTTGTCCTCAATGCCAAAATGTTTAAGGATAGGTGTGCCTACCACAGTCTAAATTTAATTTTTAAATTGCTGATGTAAGTACAATGTAAATCCTTTAACAAGATTTGATACACTCAAGCTGTATAAGTGGATCATCTAAAACCAATTAAAGGGGACAACATGTTTGAGTAACATGTCCCTTTAATGATTTCTGTCTGTCTGAATAACCTAATTCATGTGTAAAGAATAAATGTAAACTAATTGATGTAAAGAATTATTTGTCTTTATGATGACAATGTATGTAGTAAAAATTTTTAGTCTGTTGTGTAATTATCCTTAATATTTAATTTTATTTTATTTTAGGCTGTGACTCAGCATGGCTCATGCTAGAAGGTATAGCAAGAGTAGAGCAGGCCGTGTTGAGGAACGCAGCTGTCCTGAGAGGGATGAACGACACCATGCAGGCCCAGCTCCGGGTTCAGGACTTGACTCTGCGTGCAATTATGCGATTAAGTTCAAGGCCTGAATCTGGAGCTGGACATGCACAGGACAATGAAGAGGATGACCAGTAAGTGGAGGATCTGGATATGCTCCATGGTGGCAGATAAGAATCCTCCGTCCACATGTTGAATTTGTATTTTTATTGTTGCCATTTGGCCTTTTTAAAAGTTTATTGTTGTGCCTGTTGCACTTTTTTACCTTGTCATATGTCTCCAATGGGGCTATGCTGGCCCTTGGCAACTCTCTTCATGGACTGTGATGCACTGTGTTACCTTGTCATATGTCTCCAATGGGGCTATGCTGGCCCTTGGCAACTCTCTTCATGGACTGTGATGCACTGTGTTACCTTGTCATATGTCTCCAATGGGGCTATGCTGGCCCTTGGCAACTCTCTTCATGGACTGTGATGCACTGTGTTACCTTGCCATGTGTCTCCAATGGGGCTATGCTGGCCCTTGGCAACTCTCTTCATGGACTGTGATGCACTGTGTTACCTTGTCATGTGTCTCCAATGGGGCTATGCTGGCCCTTGGCAACTCTCTTCATGGACTGTGATGCACTGTGTTACCTTGTCATATGTCTCCAATGGGGCTATGCTGGCCCTTGGCAACTCTCTTCATGGACTGTGATGCACTGTGTTACCTTGTCTCATATGTCTCCAATGGGGCTATGCTGGCCCTTGGCAACTCTCTTCATGGACTGTGATGCACTGTGTTACCTTGCCATGTGTCTCCAATGGGGCTATGCTGGCCCTTGGCAACTCTCTTCATGGACTGTGATGCACTGTGTTACCTTGTCATGTGTCTCCAATGGGGCTATGCTGGCCCTTGGCAACTCTCTTCATGGACTGTGATGCACTGTGTTACCTTGTCATATGTCTCCAATGGGGCTATGCTGGCCCTTGGCAACTCTCTTCATGGACTGTGATGCACTGTGTTACCTTGTCATATGTCTCCAATGGGGCTATGCTGGCCCTTGACAACTCTCTTCATGGACTGTGATGCACTGTGTTACCTTGTCATATGTCTCCAATGGGGCTATGCTGGCCCTTGGCAACTCTCTTCATGGACTGTGATGCACTGTGTTACCTTGTCATATGTCTCCAATGGGGCTATGCTGGCCCTTGGCAACTCTCTTCATGGACTGTGATGCACTGTGTTACCTTGTCATATGTCTCCAATGGGGCTATGCTGGCCCTTGGCAACTCTCTTCATGGACTGTGATGCACTGTGTTACCTTGTCATATGTCTCCAATGGGGCTATGCTGGCCCTTGGCAACTCTCTTCATGGACCGTGATGCACTGTGTTACCTTGTCATATGTCTCCAATGGGGCTATGCTGGCCCTTGGCAACTCTCTTCATGGACTGTGATGCACTGTGTTACCTTGTCATATGGCTCATATATTCCTTATTTTTACAAGATTATTTATAAACGTTGTTGATGTTTTCTTACATACTAATAAAAGACATGTCATTGCACAAATCTTTGTCCTCATTCTTCAGGTTATTTTTTGAAAGCTCTAGTTTATGTTGTTGATCCTTAAAGGGACCTACCAAATATATTTGTAATAATAAAATCATATATGTAAGACAATAGTAAATGACTTTAAGATTAACATCTCCAATGTAATCTTATTATTTGTCTTTATATTTTTTTCTTAGCTTTATCATTGCCTGATTATGATTAGCATAGTAATTGTTTTATGTATGTATATATAGATTGTTATTTGGGTATATATGTATATTTCAATGTTCAGATCCATGTGTGTATTTAGAAACTCTGCATGAATTGATGCACCTTTACCAAATGATCTGAGTATTGATACAATTATATAATCCCTGTAAAGTGTTCATTTTATTGAAATAGTATTCGTAGTCCCGCAATATTTGTGCACGTTAAAAACGTTTGTGACTGCAGCCAATTTTAAAAACCTTGCGAATATGTATTATTTGCATCATGTTACATTGTTGACCCGAAGCTGATAAAGACCACCACATTCTCTTTTGCTGGATGTCTGGTTGAATAAACGAACGAAAGCAAAATGTTTTCATGCATATGATATTTCGAGGCAAGTGCAAATCTCTATAGTCCATGTTTAATATGTTTGTCAACAATGTTCCTTTTTATGAAAAATGACTGTTGTGTTTAATGTTAAAGATATCTAATTAATAAATATGCGCTATTGTGTTTGAATAAAGTAATCAATATGCATTTATCTTTATCATATGCTAAATATATGATGCCGACTTCTTCTAAATGTAATTTCGTTGTATATTTTATTAAAGGTTCATTAGACACTCACATTATAAATCAAAAGCTTTGATTTTGTCTCTAGTTAGATAGTCCATTGTTTAACCAATATGTTTATTTTTTCTTCTGTTCTACGAAAATGTAAGTAATTTTCTTACTCCTCGCAAAGCCTCTGAGTTTCATGTGAGTACCATCTCCAGCTTTCTCCAGTTTGTGTAAAGGGTCTTTTCATATGTTAATGATGGGGTATTGTCTTGTTTTACGGTTGTAATGGGGGTTCATCTATATTTTCAATATAGCTAACCCGATTTTATTTTCTAGTGTTTGAAGCTTTGTAATATTGATATCAGTATATGTTAATCTTGTTGTTTGTAGTAGTGTCTATTACATACAGTTCTGTTAAAAATATAGGATACTGTCCCTTGAATGCAAATGTTGTTTTTTGTATCATGTATGAGATCCACATAGTTTAATCTTCAAATATATTATTGTTAGCATATTTTCACCCCCCCACTCCTAAAAGGACTTTAAACCATATTCATTGTTAAAAAAAAATGTATTTACAATAAAATATTAACACAATAATGTCTCTTAAAGAAAATAGACTTTATTTAACACGTCAATATAAATGTGATTTCAATATTTATTTTTTAACAAAGTACATGTAGATATACCAACAAGCTTCAAATATGTGTTAGCATATGTAATGTTGTTAAAGGGACAATTTAGAAAAAAAATAATGTTTTTCATTATTCTAAAAGTCAATTATGTAATATCAAGGATATCAAATGTTTCTCAACAATTGAACATTTGTCTGGGTTTATTTAAATTTGCTATCTAAACCTATGAGGTTGGTGTGCTCATTTCTTCGATCTTGAAGAGTGCTTGTAATCATTATACAATTTGAGCACTAGAGGGCATTTGGATAGCATTTGTATATGTAAAACCTTGTGCTCATACAGCATATTATTGACCATGTATTGATCATTGATATCTAAAATGTTGTTATGTATGAACAACAAATAAGTGGTCATTTTTCATAGTCAGAGATACAAGGGTAAGCACATAAGTCACACGTATTTCTCCATGTTTTGTTGTTTCCAACTTTATAATGCATAATACAGTGTTTTCTTTGTAATCAATAATTTTCTGACTGTCCCTTTAAGCTGTGTTATTGGCATTCAAACAGTAATATGCCATCATGGATAATTGTTATGGTAATTTAGTTAGCGATTCGGGAAACAGTTTGGACATCACATCACAGAAACCAATCAATATCATGAACAAGGATAGGTATGTGATGATGTGGTTTTCACACACTTATAACCCACACTCTGCAAACAATCTGCCTCCATGGACCCGGTCCCATAGAAGTCGATTATATACAGAGTGTGGTCCACAAGTGTATGAAAACCACATCATCACATACCTATCCATTACACATTAAATTAAAAAAACCAGTAAAGATGAAAAAAAATACTTACTTCCTCTTCCTTCCCTCTTCCCACGGGGCTGAGGCTCTGGGAGAGGCAACTGCCGACTCCGAAGAGTCCTCCTTGGAGCTGTTGTGGGAAGAGTGGAAGGAAGAGTACTGGGACGACCAAGGTGAGGAGTAGATGGCTGAGGAGGAGAAGATGGATGAGGAGGAGAAGATGGCTGAGGAGGAGTAGATGGCTGAGGAGGAGTAGATGGCTGAGGAGGAGTAGATGGCTGAGGAGGAGTAGATGGCTGAGGAGGATGAGATGGGCCGGCAGGAGGAGATGGCCCAGCAGCAAGAGGCCCAGCAACAAGAGGCCCAGCAACAAGAGACGGACCAGGAGGTAGACCAGCATGCGCCTCCCGGAAAAAAGTGAACATTTCTTGGTGAAGCTGAAATATTCTGGTTTGTCCTTCTTCTATTCGATTCAGTATGTTGATGATTTCATTTTGTCCTTGAATAATTTGATTTTGGCCATCAAGTATTCTGTTGCGTCCTTCTATATTTTCTATCCGGGAGGTACGCATCTGGTCTATGTAGTCCAGTAGAACCCGCATCTCCGCTATTTCCTCTTGTTGTGCTTGTTGTACCCGTGCACGGCGGGGTGCCCGTGCACGGCGGAGTGCGTGTCTTTGAGGGGCCTCGGGTTCCGCGGGATCCTCCTGTGCTTCCGGGGCCTCTTCATCATCTCCCGTGCGCTGTTCGTCACGGAGGGCCTCTTCCCTCCGAAGTGGAAATTCCTCACCACCACTCTCATCCCGGGGAGATGCAGGAGGCTGTGCTGCCTCGTCCCCAGACTCTGTATATTAAAAAAAAAAGAAAAAAAGAAATGTATATATTAGCATATTTGCAAATAAAGGTTTAAATGACTTAGCTTATGATACTATTACAAATGCAGAATCATTAATCCACTTTGAAATCTAACAAACAATCAATACGATTTCCGCTTTTTATAAACCGTGTTTGTGATATCTGTGGTCAATGTGAATGTTTTTGCGTTTGTTTTCAGTCTGTTTAAATGCACCCCTAACCTATAGCCTAGATACTGATGTAACCGCAAAGTAATTGAATGCGTGTAAACAACGTTATAGCATTAATCTGATCCTTAACACATGAAACCCAATGTTTTATCTTTCATGATTTAGAAGCATACATTTTGTATCAACTTTCGAATGTACTTTTCTTATCTAATTCGCTTAATTCTCTGGATATTCTTTGCTGAAAAGCATATCTAAATATGCTTATAAGATGCTGATTGTTAGCTGAATATAGCTGCCTCCTGTGATTGTTTCACCGTGTGCATGGCTATTTCTTCATTAAAATATATCTCAAGAATGATTCAAATTAGGTAATTTAAGTACATTTGAATGTTTTGTCAAATTGTATTCGCTACCTCAATCATGAAAGTAAAGTTTTGCGTATAGTGTCCATTGAAATACATTCGTATGTGAAATTATTGTTCAATGAGCTTACCGTCAGATGAGAGTGGCAGGTTCCCGGTATCGATTCCTCCGATACCGACTACTTCCACCTCGGAGATGCTGGGCCGCAACATTTCCTCCCATCTGCAGTACTCGATTTCAATGGCAGGTCCGCCACCGGTTCCTGCGGCATGTCGTGCCTCCAGACCTAACTTTTTTTTCAGTTCCAGTTTACAGTCCCGGTAGCGATGTTTGATCGAATCCATATCTCGGTTCCGGCCACCCACTGCATTGACTGCATTCCTGATCTCATTCCAGAGCCTCCTCTTGTCAGTCGAGGTGGTCTTTTGGTGCTGCAGCATCCTATGCCTGGCCATATA
Source organism: Bombina bombina (assembly GCF_027579735.1). Classification (NCBI taxonomy): domain Eukaryota; kingdom Metazoa; phylum Chordata; class Amphibia; order Anura; family Bombinatoridae; genus Bombina; species Bombina bombina. Next base: position 72,106 of record NW_026512127.1, read on the forward strand.
GGCCTCTACGAGGGCCTCCTTCTCCTCCATCGTAAACCTCGCCTCCCTAGTCGCCTTGGCCTTCCCCTGTGACGATGCCCTCTGTTTCCCGGACTGTGAAGCCCTACTCTGACCGCCACTGGGCCCAGCCACTTGGTCATCTTGAACCAAGTGGCTGGGTCCACCCACCGCTTCCACCCCCGCTTCCTGCCCCCCTTCCTGCCCTGTTCCTCTCCCCCTCCCTCTACTCCCCCCTCTACCTGTCCCCTGCCTGGCCTCCATCTCTTCCCTAAACTAAACCCCAAATAATCAAACAAAAAGTGAGTGTGATGAAATTAAAGGGGGGCAAAATAAAGAACTAAAAAGACAAAAAAGGTGCTTAAAGTGTGAGAGGGATGTAAAAAACAAAGAGGGTAAGGAGTATTTAAATAAACGAAAAGAATAAGACTAAAAGGAGGATATGTAAACTAAATGTAACTAGGGGATGGGTATGGGATGGGTATGGGGTATGGGTTAAGAGTAAATGGGATGAAAGGGAATGGGACTACAAGGAATGGGGTATGGAGTGTAGTATGGGGGTAGGGGGTATGGAGTGTATGTAGTGTTATTGATAAGTGTATGTATGTATTGAATGTGTTTGCGTGTAAATGTGTTAAGTGTACAGAAAAATCACTCGCTCGCTAACTCACACTACTACTAATTCTCACTAACAAACACTCCCACTAACTCTCACTAACTACCAGTAACTTACGCTCCCACTAACAACTCTCACTAATAACTCCCACTAACTCACTCACGCTCCCACTAACAGACTCTCTCCACTCCCACTAACTCCCACTAACTCACTCACTCTCTCACGCTAACACTAACTCACTCTCAAAAATTCTCAAACTCTCTATTCTTAAACCTCCAATCTCCAAAGACCCAACAGCAACACAGTCAAAGAAGCCATGCTTGTGTGGTGCTTATATACCCTGTGTAAATGTTTAATGATGTCCCAATTTCCGTTGTAAATAGTGTTCAGGTGTGCTTTATTAGCAATTAATATTATTGCAATGTGTATTAAGTGTGGGAATTTGCGCATGCTCATTTAGAGTTGGTATTTGTGGAATGTGTAGAATGCGATGATGTCATAGTGTTCGTTTTATCTTTCATTGTCCAATAGTATTCTTTTTAAATGTGAATTTGCGATGGTGTGTTCTTCGTGAAGTGTTGTATATGTATGTTTGTCCTAATATATAGTGATATTGAATGCGATTTTGTTTCGAGTGTATGTATATCTTTTTTAATCCTTGTTGTTATTTAGCGATTTTCCGCATCTTAAAGTATATGTGTATTCCCCGTATAAAATTGTATTAAAACTTCCCCAGCTTGTGAATGTGTAATGCTTGTGTGCTTTGTTGATTGATTGCTGTTGTGACATTTGCGGCGTGTTATTGTTGTGCATGATGTGGTATGCGTCATATGACCGAGCTGTGCGTATTCTCGCGAGATCGAGTGTTAGGTGAAAAAAGCTATTTTTTGCCTTTCCCATTGATCTCTATGGGAGACTGTCTAACGCGGGCAGTATTACGCGTGTGACATACACGCGTTAGGAGCATCGTTAGATGGTCTTATTTTAACTCTAAATACCGGAGTCAAACAATGCCGTGCGTTAGACATAAACACGCGTGGCGTTAACAACCCATCTACCGCCGAACTCCAAATCTAGGCCTAGGATTGTGAATACCGCCTCTTGCGTGATAGATCTAACAAAAAAAACAGTTGATCTAACCTGATCTAACGTATATCTATCAAAATCAATCAAATTTGGTCCAGATTTCAGTTGAGGGGGGGCTAACCGGGGATCACCCCTCCCCCGCACACAAAATAGGATTGTTAATACCGCCGCTTGCATGATAGATCTAACGAAAAAAACAGTTGATCTAACGTATATCTATCAAAATCAATCACATTTGGTCTGGATTTCAGTTGAGGGGGGCTAGCCCAGTGATCACCCCTCCCCACACACAAAATAGGATTGTTAATACCGTCGCTTGCGTGATAGATCTAACAAAAAAAAACTGTTGATAAACCTGATCTAACGTATATCTATCAAAATCAATAATATTTGGTCCAGATTTCATTTTAGGGGGGGCTAACCCAGGGATCACCCCTCCCCCGCACACAAAATAGGATTGTTAATACCGCCGCTTGCGTGATAGATCTAACGGAAAAAAAAACTGTTGATCTAACCTGATCTAACGTACATCTATCAAAATCAATAAAATTTGGTCCAGATTTCAGTTTAGGGGGGGCTAACCCGGGGATCACCCCTCCCCCGCACACAAAATAGGATTGTTAATACCGCCGCTTGCGTGATAGATCTAACGAAAAAAACAGTTGATCTAACCTGATCTAACGTATATCTATCAAAATCAATCAAATTTGGTCCAGATTTCAGTTGAGGGGGGGCTAACCCGGGGATCACCCCTCCCCCGCACACAAACTAGGATTGTGAATACTGCCGCTTGCGTGATAGATCTAATGAAAAAACCAGTTGATATAACCTGATCTTACGTATATCTATCAAAATCAATAAAATTTGGTTCAGATTTCAGTTGAGGGGGGGCTAGCCCCACCTCATTAAAAATGTAATATCTCAGTAATTAGACCAGATCTAACAAAACTTTTGGCTGATCAAACCTGACCTAACGTGGAGCTATCATAATCAATAACATTTTGTCAAAATTTTTGTTGAGGGGGGCTGGCTACGGGTTAGCCCCCCCTGAAAAAGATTGTTAATATTTCATATTTTAGAGTAGATCTAACGAAAAAAACAGTTAATCTAACCTGATCTAACAAATGGAATGATAATTTGTTAAAATTTTGAATATGGGGGGGCTAACCCGGGTGAGGTTACACCATACACCTGGTTTCACTTGATCGTGGAGGAGAGCTTGCCAGACAGCTCAGAGACTCTGGCCTGCCTTGTCTGTACTACATTACAGTGCTAGACCACACGTGAGTATAATTATCCACCTATTAGCAAAATTATTTTATTCATACAGTATTATGCTATGTGGGGATTGTCTCTTATATTTATAGAGCACACATCAGAGTGAAACACTCCTACAGTTGTTCCTGTCATATATACCTGGAGAGAGTTCACCGGACAACTCAGAGGATCCGGTCTGCTTAGTTTGCACTATCATAGTGCTTTAATACACGTGAGTGTATTTGTGTCACACTATATATCTAGCATATATCTGCAGAATCACGCTATGTTGGCGCCTTCTCTCTTTTCTTAAGGGATAAACCTCCTATTACGTCTTGCCTGTACCCAACTTAATTTAACTGAAATACCATACTTAACAATAGATTAGATGAAATAAGACACTTGACAACATGTTAAATGGGAAAAAGACCGGTCACGGTCACATTTATTATCACATTAGCCTCTAAAACTAGGCCTATGTAAATATGCCAACTAGGCAATAAAATACTTCCATAGTAGAACTGTAACAGTTCTTCGCTGGTGGCGGCAATAAACTAGCTAAATTAACCCCTACTAACAGACGGCCAGGGCCCTACACGAGTGTGTGCAGTGTGGCACGATTGCCACACCCAATTGGCAGAGAGAGCTGTAAGCTGAAAGAGGTATTTGCCTAAGATTCGTAGGGGGGAGTAACCCCTAGGTCAGCACCTAGTGAGTGTCACCTCCCCCATCCCATGACATCACTCATCTCTCTCCCTGCCCGCTCTCTGGGCCCTGACCGACCGCCACAAGAGCCAACCGCCTCTTGCCGCCACAACTGACAAGCTCTAACCATACATATGAAAACAATAACAATAAACCTTAACTGTTAACAATAATTAAAACAATCAATAACAATGCTTTTTTAATATCCCCTAGAAAAATGTCCAAACCCACCTCTGTAAGGTGAACGCCATCAGGGCGATAGAGAGCCTTGTTGTCAGCCGTTAACTCGTCATGCCTAATGGCAAAACCACCTAACGCTGTGACCGTCCGCCCCATCTCCCGATTAAGCTTCTTCCTCACCTTATACGCTGCCCTCTGATTTACAATATGCCTCCAACGCAGTCGTGCAACTACGTTGGACCAATCAATCTGTACCTCAGGAAGCCAGGCACACAACCAGCGTATGTCAGAAGCCATCCTCCGAATCAAATCCAAAACAGTAACGGACCCCATGTTGTTCCCTCCCAAGTGCAGCACAATAATGTGAGGTTTCCCCCACCTCCTGTGTGCATCCTGAAGCAAGGTGGGTAACTGCTCCCATGTTAACCCCCTGCGCCCTAGCCACCGTACATTAGCTCTGGATGCTGCAAAACCCAATTGCTGCCCGTCCGGCCTCTGCAACGCCCTGATGGACGCCCAGTGCACGAAGGAATGCCCCACTATCCACACCCGTTTTGTGGGAGCATTCTTGCCTGAAAACATAGGATACAAAACTGAGCCAAACATGACCTACAGTTACTTTTCCCGTACATCACAAACCCCCAAATGTTGAGCCCCTTTTTGTTTTTCTCCAATGAGTGGAACCCGGCCTAAAGGAGTTCATCCCCTAAAGGGCGAATATAGGACTTAAAACGACCTGACTTCCAACACCCGAATTTCTTGATACCTGCCTCCGAAACGCCACTGGTCGCCGCACTAGTGGCCGCCCCAATCCTGAAGGAATGGGATGCAATTTTCAAAGGATCCAGCCCAGCAGCAGCCGCCGCCTTGGCCAAAACCCTTTTAAATTGAAACAACGACAACGCCGACGACCGTCTTCATGAATAAATAACTGCTGCACACCCCGCGGCCTAATCTGGCAATAATCGTTGTAACTCCTAACTGGGCAACATTCCGGGAATTCGTGCATTCCCAGCAGGAGCCAAGCTCCCTTGCCTTCGGGTCCGTCTTGGACCTAGGCACAAGAAGCAGCAGCCCATCGTCCGATGGCCGAACGTGCTCCCATTGTATCCCACCATCTCTATCCATCTTAGATGCAGCCACAATTTCGCCAAGTCTCAGAGCCCCAGCCAAGGCAAATGAGAAGGCCGCCCTAAACAGTGCCGCCTCAAACAGTGACGAGCACACTGACTGCAGTGTACCCACCATATCCCGCAATCTAAGAGGTGTAATAGGTTCCCTACGGTCATTTTTACGTGGGGACATCCGTCCCCAACCCTTCATTACTTGCTTTACTAGAAATTACCGTGAATAATCCTCGATGCCGAACGTCTTATTGAAGAACGCGACAGCTGAGAGCCTGCTCTGAGCAGACAGTCTAGATACGCCCTTACTATGTAACCCCGCCAGCCAGTCAAGCACCTGTACCTGTGTAGCAGATTGTACGTCAAACCCCTATTGCCCGGCGAAGCAAACCCATGATCTCCAGTGTTTCTCATAAGCACACCAAGTCTTGGGAGCCAAGGACGCCCTTACTAGGGGGAGGACACTTTCCCAGCCCCCGCCATCTGCCAAAGAAAAGGAGGGCAATTTAGACTGTTTCTCGCGGCCCCTGGCGCCACCCTCCTAAACTGATCCCATTGAAATCTGGACAGAGCGTCTGCTATGACGTTTCTAACCCCCGGCACGTGCCGGGCCGTGAAAAGCAAGTTCCACTGCAAGCAACGCAACACTAGGTGACGTAAGTACGTAACCACCCTGGGAGACGAGGCGGAAAGCCGGTTGATGGCATAGACAACACTCATGTTGTCGCACCAAAAAACCACCGCCCGATTGGCCAGTCTCAGTCCCCAGAGCTCGACCGCCACAATAATTGGGAAAAGCTCCAGCAACGTTAGATTCCTGGTTAAACCAGCCAGAACCCAATCCCTTGGCCATGGAGCCGCGCTCCATTCGCCATTGAAGTAAGCCCCATAACCAAAACCGCCCGCCGCATCAGTGAATAGATGAAGCGATTGATTGGTCATGGGGCCATCACGCCAATTGCATACTCCGTTGAATTTCTTTAGAAATTCCTCCCATACCCAGAGATCCTCCTTCATCTCTGCTGACACCTCAACCCTGGAAGCCTTCCCCATCGGGCCCTGCAGTTGGCCCTCCAGCCTCCTGTTGAATACCCTTCCCATAGGAATATCCCTTCCTGCGAAGTTCAGGAGTTCCAGCAAGGACTGAAGCTCCTTCATGGAAATCGTCTTAGCACTATGTACGGACAAAACCACCTGCAACAGGCGGTCAACTTTGTCCCGTGGCAATCTACAAACCGCCGCCTCAGTATCTATTTCGATACCAAGATAAGTAAGGCAAGAACAGGGACCCTGTGTCTTATCCTCAGCCAAAGGCACCCCGAATCTACCCATCATGTCTTGCATGATAACCATCATGCGTGAGCATTCATCCGAACCTGCCCTACCTACCAACAGGAAGTCATCCAGGTAGTGGGCCACGGCCCCACCCCCAGATGCCCTCTGCACCACCCAATGTAGAAAGAAACTAAAACATTCAAACAAAGCACATGACAGCGAGCACCCCATGGGAAGACATTTGTCCACATAGAAAGCCCCGTTAGCCTTCATGCCCATTAGCCGAAATGCCGACGGGTGCAAGGGCAGCAAACGAAAAGCTGACTCTATGTCCAATTACGCCATTAGCGCCCCCGCACCTTTGCCCCTGATGATGCCAAGAGCATCATCAAAGGACTGGTAGTGTACCGTGCTCATGTCTGGATCGATGGCATCATTCACCGACCCCCCTTTCGGAAAGGACAAGTGATGTATAAGCCGAAACTTGCCCGTGTCCTTTTTGGGTACTACCCCCAATGGGGATACTACTAAATCGGGCAGCGGCCTGGCCACAAAGGGGCCGGCCACCATGCCCAAAGCCAGCTCCTTACTCAACTTTTCCCGCACTACCTCAGAGAATTCATATGCTGACTTAAGGTTTCTGTGAACCACAGAACCCCCCACGTCTCCCCCCACCGGAATCCTGAACCCTTCCCTTAATCCTGACCTGAGCAGCTGAGCTGCCTCCTGGTCAGGATAACGCGCCAGCCAAGGCTCCGTTGCAGGTAACCTAAGTGGGGTTGGAGCCCTTGTACCCAGGACCGCCCCTGGATGCTGATTTGTCTGCGCCGGCATCTTTCCTCTTGATGCAATCCGCCCCTGAATGTGGTCCACCACAGAATTTGCAGATGTGACGAAAGGAACAACTAGCACCTCTCTCACACTGCTTATCCTGGAATTTCCAGCATTCCCTACCCCGCCGCTTTGGCCTCTGCGCCACTCTGCTGGCACCTTGCTGCGGCCCAGGAATGCTGCCTGCACCCCCTTCAAGCCCTAGTTTGGACCACAGATCAATATCCTTGGTTCCGTCGTACTCCCGCCATGCACCTTCCTTGAACCTAGCGCAGATATCATCAATGGTATCCTCGTACTTAAATAGATTATGACCCTGAGTGGGCCATTTATCTACATAACATGTGGAAAGCACCCTAAAGCATTTGTGCCACTCCTCGAATGTCTCTGGCCACTGGACCTTCTTTGGTCTTGTGCCATCTGCCGCGCGTTCCCTAGCCCTACACGCCTCCGGTGAAAGTTCAAAGATGTTGACGTAGCGTCCATCCTGAATATTTTTGACCACCTTAGATTTTAGGTGTCCATATAAGCAGTGCACCAAGCACGGGTAAGTGTCGCCGTGAGATGCCACTTGCCGTGACACAGGGGGTGCCCCCATGGCCGGGAACCCAATGCTAGATTCCTGTGCTAATGGAACTACATGACTACTCTCCGCTCTAGGAACCTTCCCTTTTACCTGCGCAGCCACCAGCTTCTTTATCATCTTAAACATTTCCTTCTGCCCCTTTCCAACTAAGCCTAAGTCACCCTCACTCTCAGAACCAGACCCACTAGAGGATGAACCCAGCCCTACGTGTGCAGATGTGTGTAAAAGAAACTCACTGCTGGGAGCCAGTGGCGGCGCAGCTCCTGCCGGCGACTGCTGGTATCTGTCCTCTGCGGTAGCTGGTGACGAAGCTGCAATCGGCATTGCTCCTTGCCTGGATGTAGAAGCCATAGCTGGAACAGCCGTATCCATGGACAAACCCTGTGGAAACAAAACATTTTGGGGAGTACTCCTTGCGGATGCTTGGACCCCTGGGGGGTTCCCCGCCTGCTCCCCAGACAGACATACCCCAGTGCAGCTGAAACTGCCCTCCTTATCATCTCCTCAGTCCCACTGGAAATTTGACCCTGAGAAACATGCACACTTTCATTGCCAGCCCCACAAATCATACCAGGCGTTACCTGCCTACTCATCTCCCTGGAAAACCCTCCCCTGAGGCAGTACCTGCCACATCAAGGTATTCGGTATCCCCCTGTATTGTCCCTTGCCTAGCCACAGTTATCCCCCTGTGGACCCCACAGCACGGTACAGCCTGAGTAGCACGACCGGAGCATACCCTTCCACCCCTCTGTCGCAAAACAGTAGCTCTCCTGCCTCCAGGCATTTTCCTCATTGCCTTGCCAGCCATACCAACAGACCGCACATTCACACACGCCCCAGCCACCCCAGGTGCCCTCCCATCCGCACAGAGCCTCCCCAACTCACTAGGGCTTCCTCCGTGCGGTGACCTGCTCCGGTGTTGTTTGCTGCGCACTCTGTCTCGCCCGCGCTCCTCCCTGTCTGAAACGTCACTCAGGGAGGATGCGCGTGATGCGGCACCGGAAGGGGCGGGGCTACGGCCCGACGCAAGCCCAGGGACATGGAGAGCCCGGACCACGTGGGTGCCCTGCCGCTCGGCCTGCTCCCCCTGACCAATGACCGGACCACCAGCAGGAAAGTTTCCCACCAGGGCCTGCGCCATTGACAGGACCGAGGCCAAGGCCTCGGGTGAAAGGGCCTGAAGCTGCTGCCAGGACGCCTGCCCGGCAGCAGCATGGCCCAGTTGCACCGCATTCCCAGGTGGGGGATCAGTAAGTGGCTCCATTATGTGAGGGTAAAGGGGAGGGGGGGAATCCGGCTGTGATAAGAAAACCCTGTGTGGCAAATGAGCATCAGCCCCTAAAGCAGAAGGCCCGGCCCTAACAGATTCAGGGACCGGAACACCAGCAACACCCACAGCATCAGGGTGCGTGGGCTGAGTGCTTGAGGGGAGACCCTGGGACCCAGAGCTCACAGCAGTGGCCCTGATTCCCAGCCCCCCCCCCCCGTTGTAGGCCTGTTCTGAA